>NC_079897.1:20795746-20968246 GCF_024868665.1 Triplophysa rosa | reverse complement strand
CGTCATAAGTAGACCTCATACTACAGTATAAAACAGTAAACAAGCCCAGTTCATCACACCTTTAAATATAAAGAAAATGGTCACATGTAGCATGAGGTAAAATTACCCCCCCAGCTTGTGTATGTAACTTTCTCTTCCTCTCACAGATGATTGCATGCCTCAAGCACAACGTCTTTCAAACTAGCACAACACACACACACACACACACACAACAGAACAGAGCAAAAACAGACAGGGAGATGGAGGAAGGTGTGCGGCAAAAACTGCACTCAAAGCAGAAAACAAACACGAATTGATTACCAATGCAAAGCCAGGCTGTAACAGCAAGTAAAATTAAATACTTCAATTCACCATCATTCTGCCATTTTGTGGCATTAGCCCGATCAATATGCATTACCGTCAATTTAGGAGTTAGGAGTGTGACTGACATTGCGCTCATTTACAGTGCGTGAGGACAAAACGCTGTATTTTTAGCACACACATTATTCCATACTTTACAAAAAACATGCTTTCCACAATGTAAAATTAATTTCTCACATTACAGGAGCAAACCGTGAGGAAAATCCTTTTACAATGTGTTACGACCACCAGTGTTGGGCAAGTTACCTCCAAAATATAATAAATTATATATTACCAGTTACTGTCATTTAAAAGTAATTAGTTATATTAAAATTAGGGCTGTCAATCGATTAAAAAATCCAATGGTTCCATTGGAATCCATTAGGTTTTATTAAATACCTTTTTTGTAGTGTTTTTGACATTATTTGAGTATGATTTAATGGTCTCGTCAACAGAACCCAACACATACCAGTAGAGACTTTTGTTTGTTACAACCAATAAAATTCCCATCATAACCATTAAATCCAGTAGAATTTATGTGGTGGTTTCTATCGCTTTTTCAGCAGTGTATGCGTTCTAAAATATAGTTTATTGCTGCTCATTGTACAGCCAGTGGAGGGCGATGTGTTAATGCATAATGATTGTGCTCATCAATGTCACTTTTTACTCGGCCATCCAATCTCAGCGCAAGAGGGGCGGAACAAATACCGCATCAACCAATCTGCAAATACCTGTAGGCTACAACCGTATGTCTGTCTACAATGCCTAAAAACAATGTAGGAATTAAAGGGGTCATATGGCGCAAATACGTGTTTATATGTGTCTTTGGTGTGTTATAAGTTGCCCATGCATGTATTAGACACGTAAAACTGCAAAAAGTAAAGTGTTGGAACAAAGGATGCATTCTATCTAAAAGCGATGCTCACCCAGACCTGCCTGAAACGCCTTGTATAACCACACCCCCACAAATCTACATCAGTTTGTGGTATGATGTGACTCAAGCTGCGTTCCCACCAAACGCGAATGAAGCGTTAAGCGCAAGTGATTTACATGTTAAGTCAATGCAATGACGCGATGGGACATCCTGCGGCGCGAATTGAGCGTTTGACGCGCGTAACGCGTGAGTTGAATAATCTGAACTTTGGCGAAAATTCACGCTGCGTTAACCAATCAGGAGCTAGCTCTAGTAGTGACGTGATTATGACGTAGCAAGCGGAGGCAGAAATCCGAAACAACAATGGAGGACAAAATCATCGTTGCTGTGAATACCCGGAGCTGTACGATACATCTTACTTTTATCGAAACAGGAATAAAAAGGATCTTTCTTGGAAGAAAGTGAGTGAGGAGGTCGGACAATCTGGTAAATTGTAAAAAACGATCTTTACTCAATTTGAGCTATACAGTATATATACGAGACTGGAGCCGCCTGGCAGAAGCCCCTCCCATGACGCGAATTCGCGTCTGTTGTGAAGTGAATTTCACGCGCGAATGAAGCGAGTAAACTCAAAATGTTCAAGCATCCAACTATGCGCGAACAGCGCGATTCATTTGCGCAAGTCGCGTTTGGTGGGAACGCTCAGTAAGACCGCCCAAATGTATACGCAAGTAAGGTGGGCATACCTGTCAGTACAATTGCTTTGGAACCTGATGTTCCAAATATGGTAAGAGGCGGTACATTTCCATCACACGCTTGCAGTATTCGCCCGATCACTACACACTGGTTAACTGGCCAATCATAGCACACATAAACAAACTATCTGCGAAACTAATACTAGTTTGACAATACTTAGGCGGAAATTCTGTATCAAGGCAAACAATGTGTTGTAAATCAATGTGTTGTCGAGCGCCCACATTCGGCGTTTTCAGACGCGTATAAGTACCCGAGTGAAATATATGGAGCCTCAAATATAAGAGGCGCAGAGAAGGATCATGGCACAATTTAACTAACAATCGCTGTCAGAATCGCAAAAGTAGACAAACGGCCATCTGGTGAATTATGGTAGAGGTAGAGCCCACTATAATGCAACCTATAGCCAAATGACAGGGTAAAACGCAGAACCTCTTTCTACTTTCGTTTTGTTTCTATTCCTTTGTAGAACCCGTTGCATTCATTTCAACCATCGGAATTTAGTAACAGGAAATAGTATTACAATCATAGTATTTTAATCACAGATTTGTTTTTTCTGGGAATGGAATGTGTTGGTAAATTATACAAAAATAATTTTGGGGGGGAATATCGTTCTAATCTAATAGGGGGTAATATCGTTACTTCTGTAATGCGTTACTTCCAACACTATTAGAATTCTTCCCTTCAGACACAAAAAATGTCTGCATCATTGTCACGCTGAATTAATCATGTGTTGTGAGTAAAATTGAGCTGACGCTGATTTACGCTAAGCATAACAGCCAGAATGACTGTCTGCTGTGTTTTCCCAGCATACCTGCTGAACTGAGTGTGGGTGAGGGTCTCGTGTCCTACAGCACAGGGACTCCTGCAGAGTGGAGGAGCTTGAGGTCCCGCCACAGAAACCGTTTACTCGCGCATGCTCTCTGCAATACACAAAAACATCATCTGTTAAAGATATCAACCAGGGTGTGCTTGTGCACAGCAGTAACACAACTCAATATACGCATATAGTGATGACAGAATTTATTGTATATAGACAGAATATTGTGATAGACCAATATACAGTACAAGCATATTTGGATATATGGATAATGATCAGTGGTCTTTTATTAGAAAGATACAAGTAGAGTGACAGAAAAGGAAATGACCATATAGCTTCGGGATATGGCACAAAACAGATTCAAACCAGTGTGACCCAAACGTCCCATATTTAAATTTTAAAGGGTCTTAGAAGAAATGACCACTAAAACTAGCGATTAACTCCCATACTCAAGGGAAATTTAATAATCACTCCATAATAAAGAATTAGCCTGCGTGCAAAAACATTCGCCTGCACCGAAAAATCATAATCACAAAAGACTATAAGATCATTGCAGTTCCAGACAGATTTCCCAGACGTTGCGCTTCTAAACCAAATATATTCAGTTTGTTTCCTAATTTTTAGCCTCTCCTGCATTCTCAAGTGAGGTGTGTGTGTTGGTAGAGATGATGTAGTCAGAATCGGTTATCCTCCAAAAACACGCAGCTCAGGCGTACCGCATTTCAAGCCCAGATGAATAAAATATCAGCATACAGCCCAACATCTCTATCAGGGGAGGTTTGACACACTGAAGTGACAGTCGCCCAGCCGACACACTTCATCAAAAGCACTTTTCTTATCCCTCAAACTGTACAGGCCATTCCACAGGCCACCCAACAACACACATCACATATAACCCTAGAGTGTGTGTATGTTTGTGTGCATGAGACATTCATTAAAAATTAAATTTAAATGTATTTCTATAGCATTTTTCACTATGTTGAATTGTTGCAAAGCAGGTGAACAGCAAACACATTTCAGGCAAATTCCAGGCAAATGTCAACCCCTTAAGATGCAAAAATGGTTTTCACCGTACTGATAGGTCAGATGTCAATATTTGGTGGTTTAATACCCATGCGAGGGAGGTCTCTTTTAAAAATTTTAAGCACTTTTTTAGTTTTTAAAGCATATAGTTTTCTATAGTCAGATAAGTGAAGTGTCACATCCATAAGAGTCGATATTCCTTTTAAATGAGCACATGAAAATGAAAATAAAAGTACTAATGTGTGGTCTATGAAGAGCCACCCCTTCTCCATTTCGTATTTGGTTTGTACATTTTAATTCATAGAAATCCAACAACGTATTTTGTCTCACAAAAACGTATTTGTCACATGATCCATAACGTTTGAAGTTTTCTCTCTTTTAAAATAGAAAACGTGCTCAGATATTTTTCTGACACTATCAACAGGGGTTTAGTAAAATCAAAACAAATAATTCAATATATTGGCAATAAATACATTCTCAGAGAATTTATATTTCAAATTTTTTACAAAAAATGTCCTATCCATAACACTGCATTTGCCCATTGCTTGTCTACATTACACACAACAAACACACACAAAGGCACTTCTATTATCCCACTTGTAAACACATACATGCACACACAGCTGATTGTGTTCCTCAATAAAGATCAATTCAGCAAGTCTCCTGCTTCACGCTGACCATAAAAGCAATTGTTCTTCCCTCTTCAATAGTTTATCACCCTGTGAGAGCTGAACTTCTCAGTTGAGCCGACTCTCAGCTTTACTCTCTTACAATTTTATTCTCACACACACTTAAAACAACATTACGTTTTGCTGTAGATGCTTTTATCAAAAGTGACTTATTGTTTGTGCATTCAAGCAATATCTTGTATCGAATGTCTGTTATTTTATGAATCGAACCCATGACGTTGGCACTGCAAGCATCAAACATAACTTGTCATCTTGACTTTCTTTAGTGTAAATGGGAAGCTGTCATTTAAAACCAGGCAAAACTATAGAAATTAAACTACTGGGCACCAAACTAGTTTTAAGAGTCGAGAAATTAAGTTCCTATTCTACAGTGTTTCACGATGTTGAAAAGAGAATGAATGGATTGTTTTTCTATGGCTCATGTCGGTGGAGCAATTCAGATATTAATCTACTCAATAGCTTTGAAAGGGATTTAAAGCGTGATGCTTTCTATGAATCGCTGCTTGGAGGAACATAAATTACTTGGCTCTGTCGAGAAGTCAATGCACCTAGTCCCCTCTCCCTCATGCGTGCCAATGAGAAGACAGAAATGCAATACTCTTGAATAACATATTCCTTTTTTTCTCTCTCTGGCAAGCTCCTAATGGGATGCATTACAATACACAAATTCTCTATCTGCGAACACGCCATCATACGCTCAGGTTTGACGCCATCAGGGCAATGTGGCAGGAAGCAGCCTCTGTTCCACTTCACAGCTTGACATTGACTTCCTGCTAATGGATCAGATCATCTGTACAATCATCAACTCAAACCATAAGGAAATGGCAAACTTTGCATAGTTCCTGGAAAAAAATCTCCTTTTCCTACAGTGTCAATGATGCCCTGTATGAGCCATTGTTGTTCGGTTACCAACATGCAGAAGAAAGTCACACTGGGGTTAGAAATGACAAGAGGGGGTTAGTAAATGATGACAGAATTTACTAATTTTTGGGTGAACTACTCCTTTAGAGAAAATGAACCTAAACAAAGAATTACAAAGTACAATCAGTCACAATGACACCTGTCAATCACAGGCTTTAACCCTTTAGAACCTGAAGCAAAAATAGGCTGTTTTCACACATTTGACTGTCAAATTAACACAATGTGCCATCATCATGTGCAAGGTATAATTTTTTTCAGAAAAAAAATGTCTTTAAATAAATTAAGGTTATTGAACATTACTGTGTGTTGCGAGTTTGTAAATACAATTTAAATAGACAAAAATAAAAAAATGGAAATAATCTTACTGATTTTTATTTAGAAATTCTCAAAAATCTAAAGAACGAAAGAATCTAGCACTTCAGACTTGAAAAATATACTGTAGTTCATGCATAAAAGTCTTTTTAGTGTCACTCATGTACATAGTTTTCATTCACGAGCCTTTTATACCCCAGTTCTCCAGGTGTATTTTTTTTTGCACTATTCACTCAAATGTGGTGGTGTCTGAAGCAGTTCCTGTCTAATTGCAAGCACAGGCCCACATCACACGTTTCATTGTCAAAAATCATCGCAATCGCCTCATCTGTTGTGTATCTCCTTTTTGCCATGTTTTGTTTGCTAATTTTATTAGAGCGCTCCATGAAAACAGCAGCTCCGTAACTACCTGTTCATATTCGCCTCCTGACGCTCTCCACAAATACAGCAGCGATTGGCTGACAGAATGCAAGACATTACCGTAATATACCATATATGGTCAAAAAGCACAGTTTGTCTACTTTTAGGAGCAATCCAAATTTTTTTGATAGCACAAATTAGGGCTGGGCGATATGGCAAAAAAGTAAACTCGATAGTTTTTTCCTATATTGATCAATAACAATATTTATTTCGATATATATTTAATTAAAAAGCTGTATTTAAAAGAATCTATTTTAAATACAGTTTATTAACAAAAGTTAACCTTTAACCAGTTAAAATTCAATTAAATTAATGCACAGAGGATATTAGGCCATAAACAACATGTACCAGTTCATTCAGTCTCATTTTGACTCAATTGACTCGTTAAGTAAAGGGAGTGTTCATTCAGTACATTCAACCAATGAAAGGGCTCCGTTACTGTGTACATTCGAACGCTATTGGCTCATCACCTGCGCACATACATAACACTGCAATAATGTCTTGCTCCAGTAGTGGGATTCATTCAATGCATTCAGTGAACCTTAGTCTTTCAAAAAGACTTCTCACATAAACTGTAGTACATTTCTTTAATCATGCAAGCATCTTACATACAATGTTTAATATTTGAATGTGCACACAAACTCACTTCATTACATCTCTAATCTGTACAGGGCAGCGCTGGTTTGTTTCATATGCACCAGCTCATGTTAGCAGGTATGTTAACGATGGATATAAAAACGTTTGTGCTTGAGTTTCGAAGTAACTCACTTGCAATTGCACCACAAGTTTGTTTTGTTTAACCGGCGATTGCGGAAAAAAATAAGACACTTGATAAACTGCGTGATGACACCTCGAGGTTAGTTTCCCCTTTGTTTCCGCTTCCAGTAATGTTTTCCTCCTCATGTTGAGTTTTCTTTGCCAAGTGCAGTATGAAATGGACTTTGTACTTTGACGCGCATGATAAAAGCTGCACGCTGACTGACTGTTGTTGCGTTTATTTCTGCGTTCTGTTAGACTGTAAGATTAATCCATATCGAGTTAAAATGCCAATAGCTTATCATCGTTTTTGAAATACATTCTATCGCGATTCGATATGATATCGTTTATCAGCACAGCCCTAGCACAAATGGTTGCAGAATTAGGGTAGAATGAATACCGCTTGGTAGAATGTGTCGGTGACGACACGTCCGGTTTAAAAGGGTTAAAGAGTACATAAAGATCATGAAAATTACATTTCATGCAGTGTGTAATGTTGCCGTGTTTGAAAGTAAGCAGTCTGCCAAATTGTAAATCCGAAGGTGAATGAATAACAAAGTTATTGGCTTTGAAAAAAGAGAGTCGACTCTGAATCACGCAAACGAGTCGTCCCTAGTCCGATTCACGAACTGCCGTGGATTTACGTCACTACATATAGTCCCCAAGTTTTGCCAGGACTGCCTGCGAAAACTTCACTCTTCTCCCCCAAACACTGTAGCTCGTGAGCCTCATTCGCGGTAGACCAATCACAGCAGACTAGACCATCTGACCAATCACATCAGACTAGGCTAGCGGAAAGGAGGGGATTAGACAGATGAATCGCGGAATGAATCATTTGAGAGTCAGTCAATAACTACCTATTATTACGAAATAATAGTGTTTTTACACCTTCCATGTACATAAACTTGTTGTTGGACACTCCATAGACCAAAGTAGGACCTTAAAAATCCCTAGTTATGTACTCTTTAAAGGAGACCGTAATGGGATCAAAGGACCCCTCTGTGGTTGCCACGGTAACATGTCAAGGTCTCATGCTAATAACAGTGCACATAGTTTATTAAAGCTCAACATTCTGCTACTTAAACTGAAAAACGTGCTTACAACCAAGATGAAACGGCAGTGCACACACTGGCAGACCAGTTTAAACCAGTTAAGACCATCAATCCAACTAAGGACTGGATAATCCGTTTTTTCCATTAGAAAAATGAAAGCACTGTATTGGCACTAAACAGTATTTTAATTCTTTGTACTATGCACTTTCTCTCCCCGACACCTCCAAAAGGCCAACTGACAAGGTATGAAAGGAAATCACAGTCCACCTGTCAGTGCGGTATGACATAAGTGCAATTGCTAATGTAGTGACATGGCAGAATTTACGAGGGCTTTATGAAGCATACAGACGCACATGGCGTGTAATACCAGCGCTGTGCAATGTGCTGGCACTCAGCCGAGAGTAATACGAAGCCTGCTTGGATTGCTTTCATAGGACACAGAAGTGTTACAGGGACCATAGTGTAGTCTTTCACAGCTGAGCATGAATCCACACACAGCCCGGGGCCTGCCCTGCAATCATGTGTGTGTGTGTGTGTGTGCGTGTGTGTGTGTGTGTGTGTGTGTGTGTGTGTGTGTGTGTGTGTGTGTGTGTGTGTGTGTGTGTGTGCGTGTGTGTGCGTGTGTGTGTGTGTGTGTGTAAAAACATCAGAACATTAGGCACGTCATCTGAGGCAACCAGTGACTGTGTCCATCTGGCCCTTCACCACGCCTTAGAGAGGATGAGAAACGTCTGTGGCGCCGGCTCCGCTCCTAAAACGGTCATGCGGTACTTTGGACAGACTGTTAAAACATGCGAAGCATCTGTGTTTATGACTGGAGAGGCCGTGTTTGTGGATAGCGGTTTGTGTGTGCGTTAAACCAACGTAATATTGCTTTTCATTCAAATGCATGGCATGCAAGCCACATTCTGAACCGATGTAATAAACTCGCTTACAACATCCCATCATAAACCAACAACAAACCTCTTACTGCTATAACATTCGGAAGCTTCACAAAACTGCATCAGTTAAAAAACCTTTTGTCAACCATTTATGACTGAACAACAAGCACAGACTGCAGTAGCTCAACTATACTTTGTCAGACAGATTTATCCAAAATGACTTACTGTTCTTTCAAATGAGTTAATGTAATGTAAATGACACGGTAATCACCTTAGTCGCCATCTAGCACAGCTCAAAACAAGCGAAAAACTGTGTGAGTAGCACATGCATTGAGTTGTTTCTTTAGAAGACAGCACCCATAAAGGACACAGGATTAAAATATCTGAATCTGAAAGATTTACTGGAATTGCGATTGGGATTATAACTGACATCTAGAAGATTAGAAGCCAGATTAATTTTTAGACGCAGACAGAACATCAATCACCTTGTTGCTGAATCGGTTGACTCATTCAGCTCCTTGAGTTTAAAGCGCACTAGTAAAAAAAAAAAGATTGAATAACTCTGAGGTTTAATTCTGTCATGCAATTCCAGTTCTGCTATGTAGACCTTCCAAAATTCTGTCAAAGCACAAAGAAGAGATCTACAGAGTATTCAAGGCCATTTATTAGCGCTGCTGCGCTGCTCTCGTGAATAGCGACTAGATTTTCCAATTTATGAAGAAAATGTAACACTTGCTCATGCACGGCTGCGAGCTATTGGTAAGGCATATATATATAATATTAAAGGGCTAGTCTGAACAAAAATGAAAATTCTGTCATCATTTACTCGTTCAAGACTTGTATAAAAGTTTCTTTGTTCTATTAAACACAAAAGAAGATATTCTGAAGAATGTGGAAAACCAAACCATTCTGGGGCACCACTGACTTCCATAGTAGTAGTTTTTCTTACTATGGTAGTGAACTGTTTGGTTACAAAGTCTTTAAAATATATCTTCTTTTGTGTTCAGCAGAACAACAACTTAAGGGTGTGTAATTGATGACAGAATTTTCATTTTTGGATGAACTATCCTTTAAAGCAGGGGTCTTCAACTACTTTTCTTTGAGGGCCAGATTCCAAAAGTAAAAATAGGGTGCGGGCAGAGGTGGGTAGTAACGCGCTACATTTACTTCGTTACATTTACTTGAGTAACATTTTGGAGAATATGTACTTTTTAAGTAAAATTAAAAGTGTGTACTTTTACTCTTACTTGAGTAAATTTCTAATAGAAAATCTGTACTTTTACTTCGTTACATAACTTACATTGCGTGACGTTCCTTCGTTCCTTCATTTTAAAATATGCTTTTTAAAACGCGTTGTTTATTTCAAGGTTGTCGTCTCTTTTTACGGGCATTCCCGAGTGATCGATTCTTTTGAGTCGATTCTTTTGAAAGCATTAATTGAACAATGGGCAAAACCATTTGAATAGGCTAATGAATCAGTTCAAATGATTTGTTCAGTTCGCAGCACGATCTGAATCACCTGAAGCAGGATTACTCACTCCTCGTAGCGCGAAACTTAAGAACACGCAGAACACAAAGAGCGTTGGATGAAGTGGATATTAATCTATATCTATACAATCAAAACTGCAAATGTGTCATATTGTTTGCCAGCAATGATAAATGCCCGCCATATGCGGGCACCCGCGCGACCTGTTCGTCAGACACAGCAACATGCGCGTTACCTGTCAGACACAGAGACGTGGGCTTGCAGAAATATACATTTGAAGAACAGAAGGAAGAAAACGTGTTGATGGGCGTGTGGTTCACTGTTTACTGTTTGTTTACAAGTAAGAGCGTTTCACAACACACACATGACACAACACGAGAAAACATGAGCTTTGTTCAAAAATGTGTATTTCATTTAAGAGAGCACTGCAGATGTTCTAGATCATCTTAGGAAATGCTCTGAGTTTAGTTCATGCTTTAGTTTGACATGGTCTATTATTCTAAATAAGTTGTGTAAACTACATTGTCATCTGGACTAGATGAAATTTACAGAAATGCTCGTCTCTTCTGTGTTTGTCTATTCTTTAGTCTCTCTATATATTGCAAAGATATCTGCTTATGATAATTAAAAATATTGATTAAAATGTAATATTAAAATATTGGCGTTAATATTAATTTTATGTAGTAGGCCTATATAATCAGATACAAAGTAACTAAGTAACTAGCTACTTGAGTAGTTTTTTCATTGCATACTTTTTTACTTTTACTCAAGTAATTTTTAAAATAGTGACTTTTACTTTTACTTGAGTAACAATTTCTCTAGTTACTTGTACTTTTACTTGAGTAAAGATTTTGGCTACTCTACCCACCTCTGGGTGCGGGCCAGTTTTTACCATATCCTCATTTCTTTGGTATTTCTGTTATTTATTGCATTTGTTTCTTTTATACTGTTTTTGCTGCTTTTACTTAGGTCTAGTGTTGTCAAAAGTACCGGTACTTCGGGTCCAAGTCGGTACCTAAAAATAAAAAAGTTGTCGGTACCTAATTTTCATAAGACCCGGTACCACCGACGTACCGGGTCAACCGGGTACTGATGCTCTGTCTGACAGGTTGTCAGTCGGAAACTTTTTATAGACGCAATAAGACGTGATGAGCGGATAAGCGCGGCTCCGATCCACAAGAGATGCGCACAGAAATACTTCAAATTAAAGTCATATCACGAAGAAAACGAACAGAGTTTTGTGGTGAAACGAGGAAGCATCCGGATTTAAGTTAACAAGTTCAAGCGGTAAGTTTCAAATTCTGTTCTCGTTTGCATTATGAATGTTGTAGCATACTGTATGTTAAGTTAAAGGTTACATTAAAACAAACGTCCCTGTTTGCGTGTTAATTTGTTAGCGCCAATGCTAATCCAGTCAAGTGTCCTTATTAACCATTTAATGCTTTTATAACTGTAATGGGGTAAAATAAGTGGGAGGACAGGGTGGGGTTTACAGTACCTATTTTATATAGGTCTATCTGAAATCTATGTGCTAGAAAACTAGCATACTAACTGTATGACTAGCAATGTGTATGTCTTGGATAGATAACTCTATTAGGTTTAAAAAACCACATTTAAACTAAATAAAAATCTATCTGTTGCATTTATTATTTTAATATACAGTTACCTTAATGTAAGTAATCTTGTGTAAATGCAGTATAAAAACTGAGGTTTGTTCTAATATTGCATATGCATGTTTGTTCAGTCAGTTGTCTTACTGAAGTTTATTCCATTTGTCTTCTACAGCAGCAGACTGAGGAGGATGTTCATCAGCATGAGAGACCCCAGTGAGCACACAACAGTTTCAGCAACAATTAACTTATACGTCATGTATACAAAATGGCATTGCTTTTTATACATTTATATTAACAATGAGCTTTATTAATAAAATTGTGTTTCAATTAGCATGTACTTGTGTTTTGCTTTGGTACCGAAATTGGTACCGAGAACCGTGGAATTTTACTGGTATTGGTACCGACTACTGAAATTTTGGTACCGTGACAACACTACTTAGGTCATACATTAAATCATGCACACAAATACTGCATCCAGTATTTGGTTTTTATAGATGTTTTTTGAAGAGGATTTTTGTGAAGATATTTGAATCAATAAAAGTCAAACACGCTAATACATTCAGCACAAAAGTAATCCCCGCCCCATTTGGCGTTAAACTGCCGTCTCATAAAGCGAATCAATTGGTCTGTGCAAGAAACTGAATGCTAATACACTATTATCATATCTTCGGGTGCATTCCAATCGCATTCATGTCCCCCGCGCACTTAGAAGGGCAGATCCTTTGAAGTGCAAGTTCTGGAGGGAGATGAACACCTGTTTTCGTATATATAGCCATACTTTCATACATAATGAATGCAGTAATAAAAACAACACAGTTTTTCCCTTATTCCCTATTCTTGGACAGACCGATCAAATTGCTTAATTAGACGTCAATTCATCAATATGAGCGATGGGAATTACTTTCGTATTGAATGTAGCAGCGTTTTGGACTTTCGAAGATGTGTCGTCTCAGGACGTGCATTTCTTAAAGCACACCGTTCTTCAAGTCTCTCCACTTATTTGAAATGTTAAGGCGGGCCAGGTAAAGATGATTGGCGGGCAGCATTTGGCCAGCGGGCCGCCAGTTGACTAGCCCTGCTTTAGAGGGTGAGTAAAGAATGACAGAAATGCCATCCCTTTAAATGTATAATAATATGGCTTATTATTAATTGGTGTGGCCGATATATCAGTATATCACTAAGGTGATCAGAATAGTTGCTGGGTGGTTTACATTTACTAGCCCAAGTGAAAAGTCTCTTTAAGTCTATAGGTTTTTTGCTAGATTCATTGCCCCCTGGGGGGAAAATCATAAATCTGATGCCTTAGAAAAGCAATAGCACACCAAAAAACATACTCAGAGGAATCACTCACAATGTGGGACAATTTACACCGGTTTTTTTTTTCTTCAAAACTGTAACCCTAAATAATAGCAAGAATTACTAACAACAGGGTGTGCCCTGGCTGACTGATTCATAAAGAAAAAAGAGATTTCTTCTCTTCGTTTTTCACATCTGCCCTGTAAACGGAGTCACGTCTCTTTAATTCATCCTCTCAGACTAATGTAATAACGCATTCACTGTAGAAAGATAGACGTGTACATGAAGACAACACTATGGGTAGGTGAGTATCAAAGTTCACTGGCAGAATACAGTTCAAATATTAACCTCTCTGCTTTCTGGTAAAGCAATGTGAAACAAATACCACCAATACTGCATATACAACTCGTTAAAAACACTGTAAAATCAAAGGTACAAACTGCATTTATAATAACTAATTCAAAAAAAAATCAGCAAGAGGTCATTACAAAGTCATTAGATTGAAAGTGAAAGAGAAATAAAAGTGACAAAGTTAGACAGACAGAAACAAAGATGCTGTGACAATAAACCAAAATCAGTTACAGGACAGTAATATAACACATACAGGCTTCTAGGTCAGACACAGCAAATTCAATCAAGGTTCAATTGAAATGTGTCTTCGGGGCAGCTGTACATGTGTTTAGTTGTGGTGAGTGAAATGTGATTCTTCAGTTCAGCCCACAGTGATCTCAGCCATATTACTGCCAACACCCCACCCAAACGCCCATGTACACACACACTTTCTTTTCTACCCTTTTCCCCTCACTCCCTGACCCAAATTCTTTCACTTTTTATTAGATCATTCCAACGTCCACCGTCTGACAGAATGAAAGTGTTACAAGAAGAGAAGCAGAGAGAAGACTTTAGTAAAGCTGTTGTTAAGAGGGGCCAAAAAAAGCGATGTGGGGGATCATGGAGGAAATTAAACAAAGTATAAGAGATGGTGAGGTGAAAGCCCCTTAGAAATGCGTTCATCTTCATCACACGACGAAGCCCAAATTACAGTCATGTATGCTCACCATTTCCTGCCTCCATTTACCTCTTACAGATCCAGTCACACGCATGCACACACACTGCAATTGAGAGATGGCACACCAGTTTAAGACAGACAAATTAATAGATCACTTTCCTGCCATTAGAGAGAGATTCAGTCAGGTGAACGTTTCTCTCCTTTTCTGCCCGTCACAAGCGCACACGCAGTCGCTCTGAAGGAACACTGACCATTCACATTTTATGTCTGCACAGGAAACCAGCAAAACACAGAAGTGTGATTTTAGACATTCACACACATTCATAAAGGTTAACATGAGGGTTTCGGCATTTACCCTGATAAGTATGCAGTGCTAAGCCTGTTTAACACACGCTGTCCTGTGGGTTGAATGAATGTGGAAGAACTTGCGAGTGATAATTCATTTTGCCACTGAGAAAGTATTTCTCCTTGTAAACCTCACAATTAACACAATCATCCACTGCCAACTCCTCTCAGTCTGTGACACAAGGCTGGTGGAATGACCAAGCAGTTATTTTCCAACTATAAATTAATTTGTGGGCTCATTACGTCTATGAGAATATAACAGGAAATTTAGCAAACGGCAGGGAAAGAGTTTTCATTGACGCAAAATCATAAATTAATAAATACATCTTGAAGAAACATCCACTTTCGTTGTTTATGGCTCACCACGTACACAAACTAAAGTACGCAGAGACACATCGAAATCGAATCTTTAATCTTTCAAATGTTACTTTCTGTTTATACACAAAAGGGGTTCAAAAATTTGAGACTATAGACAATACTTCCTTTGTAGACATTATAGACAATACTTCCATCAATTTTGAATACAAAATCTTAAAGGTGCAGTGTGTCATTTTTCAGAGGATCTATTGACAAAAATGCAACATAATATACATAACTTACTATGTCTTCAGAGGTGTATTAAGACCTTACATAATGAAGCGTTATGTTTTTATTACCTTAGAATGAGCTATTTCTATCTATATCCTCGCAGGTCCTTTTACATAGAATTCATGTTGTTTTTACAGTAGCCCTAAATGAACAAACTGCTCTACAGAGCGCATTTTGTAAATATGTTCGCCAAAGAAGCGAAAACGTGACGACATCTTAGCCCTGTGTCAGGGAGGGGTGGAGTGAGCCGTTTGTTGCAACCTCACCGCTAGATGGCACTAAATTTCATACACTGCAAATTAAAATACACTCCAAACACCAGCCTTTCTGGTACCTTGTACTCCCAAACTAGTAAAACCCATCACAATGCAAACAACAATAAAAAGATATGAAGATTTAATTAAAGCCTACTCAATAAAGCTGTCACTGAAGGCTATTTTTGTGTGTGTTTTCATGTGTTTATTTGCACTACATCTTTCATGACACTGCAGCCAATTTAATGTTGAGTTTTTCCATGTGTATCACACACACCAGATCCCTTCGGTGGGGAATAAGGAGTCAGACACACCCTGCTGTATTCATGGCAACAGACCGCCGCCATCACTGGCAGATATAATTATCATCAGAGCTTATGTTGAGCACCTGTAGTGCTGTAGTGCTCATGCATTAATACATTATTGGGACAAAACTGTAGGAAGACCTGACATTTTGTGAGAACGTTTTCATTAAGATAGTAAGATAAGTAGATAATGTCTAAATTTAAATGTTAAAATGGCAAAAGGTTTCGGTGAGCGTAAATATAATTATTTTTGTAAATATCAGTTTGATAACCATAAGAGTAAGCGTGCATGCATGCATTTAGTGAATTGTGTACAAACCTGACCAAATTATGTTTTAATTTAGACAATGATCAAGGGTTGGCGATAACATTATTCTGGTATAAAAACAACAAAAGTGAGAGCGATATGATGAAACAAAACTGTTTGTTCACTTCAAAACCTTTGCCTGCTGAGTCATTCTGTCCTCCATCACAATCTCTCTATAGCTCTCATAAATATACATAATAAACTATGTCTAACATCAGAGGCCAGCCAAAGGCCGTAGGTTTATAACGGCCAGTTAGATCAATACCCGTGCACTTGTACCGCTTACTGATCACACTGCCGTCTCAAAAGCCTTTTCTGTCTCTTGCTCTCTCTTTCATTTCTCTCATTCTCATGCAGAAAGGACATCACGATGACCCCATCTAGCTGACTCAATTGCTGCAATCACCTCATTTTTCTCATTTGGCTTCCACTCTTTAACAGAACCACAGGAAAAAGCTGTGCTACAGCTACAGAGCCTTGCATTGCCTAAATAACAATAATGGATATATTTATTTTGAAAACAGGAAGCAAAAAAGACTGGGGCAAATGGGGGACGAAATTCCACCCCTCTTTCCTCGGGCCTGCTCTCAGGGGGTCAAACAGAGGAATGCAAGTAAAGCCGCTGAGCCGAGACTAGCAACCAACGATGCAAATCAGAAAGAGAGAGAGAGAGAGAGCAAATGAGAGAGACACGAGAATTAACATAAATTCCTCTGTTTTGTCTCTGTCTCGCACTCTGCAAGCCAACATTTCATCAGCTGAGAAAACCGAGAGAAAAAAAATGCTGAAATAAACACTGTCATTAAATGTCAGATTTAGTCCAAACCTATTCTTTTTTTTGGATGCATGAGGTGTAAAAAAGGCCAGACATTTCCCTGGGCTATGTTTCAATATGATTTTTTGTATTAAAGCTTTTAAAGTTTCTAATGGTTTTTAAATGTTTAACCTTAAAGCACCTCTTTCAAGTGATTTTAATTATTAAAGTAGAAAATATTACCAAACACTTAGCTTAAAAAGAGGTGAATTTTGCAGAAAGCTAAGTATACAACGTTTCTGTTCTTTTCCATACGATGATGGTAGACGGTTTCCAAGGGACTTCAAAGAAAAAGGACAAAAAAGTACCACTGACACAGGTACTATATTCACCAGCCACATGACGGAACTGTGTGAGGAACAGTTTAAAATTAACTCCATTAGTCACTGAAAATTCTACACCGAAATCCCATTCACGAAAAAGCTATTAGGACATTTTGCAAAACATCCTCTCTTATGTTCCAGAATCACAAAAAAGGTTTCAAACAAAACAAGGTAATGATGATTTTTTTGATGAACTATTTCTTGCGTTCTCTCGCAATCACTAAAACCCGCTAAAAGCAAACAAAAGAAAAACATAAAAAGCGTCAAGGATGCAAGCTGAACCCCATCGCAATCGGACAAGCGAAACAGTCAGACCGTATGAATTAAAACAATTAAGCTATTGGCTTCAGATTGAATCAGCCGGTTAGCGACTCTTCCAGCTCACTTGTTATAAAGGCCTCTCAATTATGATTTAGAGCTTCATCAATATTCTATTTATCGTGCGGTAATAGACGTGCACACATTGTCCGTCCGGTGGCTGACCTAGTTCTTGGCCTCTGGCAGATTAAGTCTGTGGAGCCTCTGCGTAGAGCCGCACAAGCCCAAGGCGCAGAGAGATTTCTAACGGCTTAACTTTCCCACAAACACACGCAGACAGGCAAACACAAGTAAATCTTTTCTATCTCCACGAGCGCACCAATAGAGCTTGTTAATCGACGTCCCGCCGCGTTGAATGTTGCGCCATCTTGGGAGGATGGCTGCTAGTACGTTCAATGCAGTGTTTTGTTTTTCTTGTTTGATTAGGCAATATAACTATGGTAGGTCAGTCTTGCCATGTTAAAAACTGCAATAGCACTACGCAGAGTCGTTCAGGAAAAGCCCATGGATTCCTTCACTTTCGATTTCTCCATATATCAAACAAAACAAGTAACGGTACAAATCAAAACAATAATAGCAGTGGAGTATTATCCTCCCAAGATGGCGGCGCCACTGCAAAATGCAACATAGGGCGTGATGTCAGCTTCACATTCTCTATATATGAAGACACTCTCACAGATAAACACGAGATGATTCATGTAGTCCGAACCCGATCGAACGACAAACCCGACCATTCTTCTGTTCGATGTCTCTCTCGCACACACAATAGTGCCACTGTATGCAGCGTGCATATACAGCTGCAAGGAGTTGATTCAGGCTTCCAACAGACCGCAGATAAAGTTATTGAGAGAAAAGACAGCACACAAAGAGAACGCTGCTGCATTTCTGACACTACTGTAGTTATCTCATGAGCTGTGATTGTGACTGCAGACTGTTGAGGTGAGATCCTCCGACTGTGCATTTTTAAAGAGCTTGTTTGGAGAGGAGCTTCCTTACTGTCCTCGTGTTTCCTCTCTGATATGGAAATCCCCATTTGCTCTATTGTAGTGCATGCAAATACACACACACACATCCGCGTCCTTCCCCAAAATACATGAGTTGTCTACAAACTAATAACGTGTCGCTATGGAAAAAAGATGAGCAATCTATCAATACAACACTTCAAACACATTTCAAGATCACGCTGGCTTCATTTCTTCATCGGTTAGTATATGTGACCCTGGATCACAAAACCAGTCTTAAGTAGCACGGGAACATTTTTAGTAAAAGACAAAAATACATTGTGTGGGTCAAAATTATCGATTTTTCTTTTATGCCCAAAATCATTAGGATATTAAGTAAAGATCATGTTCCATGAAGATATTTTGTAAATTTCCTACCTTAAATATATAAAAACGTTATTTTTGTGAGTGGATGGTCTGCCACAGTGCCCCTGATTAACAACTTCAAAGGCAATTTTCTCAATGTTTTGATTTTTTTGCGCTCTCAGATTCCTGAGTTTTAAACGGTTGTATCTCAGCCAGATATTGTCATATTCTAACAACTCGTATATCTATAGAAAGCTTATTTATTCAGCTTTCAGATTATGTAAAAATCTCAATTTCGAAAAATTGACCCATAAGACTGGTTTTGTTGTCCAGGGTCACATATAGTGAATAGTCCCAAGGCCTGAGAGCAAAACATTTTCTTCATTAAACACATTTGTCTATTTAAAAACAAACTTCTTGGTATTTTAAAAAAGTATCTCTTTTGCTTACATTTGCAGACACAAAACAGACACATTGCTCTATTTCCCAACCCTAGATAAGTTGATACTATTGCTATCTGCCTGACAGGAAACACAGCTGGTGCACAGGATGTGATGTCATCGTGACCAGTAGTAAACAAGTGTCCAGTGTCTTCCTCTGGTGTTTATTTGACCCACGATGAACGGGCAAGTTGCGATTATTTTTAACAAGGCAACTCAACATTTATTATTAAACCTTGACCTTAATGTTAATAGTACTCAACTTTAAATGAGTACCTTTCTCATTCAAGTCATAATACACGGAATACGATATATTTATAGCATATAATGCCCTAAAGTTACTTTTATTCATTTTCTCATTTACATGCTTTTCAACATACTCAATTAAGTTTAATGACTCAATGAGAAATGACATCATTTGTCACGACATCATCGTCTCCTGCAGACTGAACGACCAACTGACTTGCTTAGTGGATCCACACTAACACCATTAGCTTAAAACAGTACAACTAATCGGCTCGATGGGCTCAAGCAAAACTGAGACGAGATGTGGAAATCTATATTAGTCTGCAGCGCCCCGGGATCACGGCTTGGGTTCGTTTTTGGAGCGCTCTCCACATACAGTGTGTTCTTAAATCCAGTCTAATCCTCTGGGCCTGTGCGGGCTGATACAGGGTGGATGAAGAGAGAGATGGAGAGATGAGCAGAGGATGAGATGAGGAATAGTGCAGAGATGTTCCGGGCTGATCCGCTGGACTCCCGTAAATCCTTGCTGGATCTCTTGTAGCTTTTGTGACCGGGCTGCCACTAATCGAGTCGCCGACCGGTCAGGCGGGCGTCTCTCGTGCACGCACAATAGCTCTCTTTCAGGTGTCTGTGTCGTTTGCTAATCCTCTTTGAGCTGTACATTGGTGCGAGTTCATCTCAACTGATAGTGGGATAAGAACTTGCTCAGATTTCGCAATCTCATGATGAATGCATGCATGTGCATATGTTTGCATGCCGTTTACATACAGAAATTAATTCTGGATTCATTGTGGAGGATGAATTGTGTATAGTACGGTGCCTGGCTCCGTTCCTAATGCCTCTTTGGCAGTGTGTTTGTGTGTCTGGACGGGGTTTCTCACAGAACAGAATCCATTTTCAAAGCATGCCTTTATGCTCACTGAGACAGCACTATCTTTACTGTAAGTTTACCATGTTAATAATAAACAGCAATTATTCCAACTCTAAAAGAAAACCCCACCCTCAAGTGGACTTTGGTTTAGCGTGACTTGTGTCTGATCTTCATAAGAGATCCTCACTTAAGCTTATAAATGTGAGACTCTTTAGCACAAAAAGCACCAGGCCAACTGAGGATAAGCAACTCTCAAAAAAGAAAGAGAGACATCTCCTGACATCTGATATAATACTCAGAAAAGATGTGAACCAGCATGTGCATAAGGGCATGTGATGACCTCATCAAAAGGTGAGTTGCTATGGAGACAAAATAGGAGAGAAATTACCTCTGCACGCAGGGATTCAAAGGTCAACCCTATCCCTGACACAAAACCAGCACGCACTTCAAAGTGCTCCTTCAAACCCCGACAACACGCGACTCGATGTTACAGGCTGTTCCGCATTTGAGCATCCATCATTTGGATGAGTCAACGACTGGCCTCGAAAACACATTAGCAGTCTCGGCTCAAAGACTGCTCCTCTTTCTGCCCTGAGGTGTTATGATTTTACACCTGCATGAGTTACTGATGTGGAACACTAATTTCCACATAATAATGATATTGTATAATCAAGTTCACAATATGAAATGACTGTTAGAAAAGAAGAAATTGAACTAGACGTTATGGGTCAGGTTCCTCCTAGTCCTTAAAGTGATAGTTTACCAAAAAAATAAAATTATTTCATCATTTACTCACTATCATGTCCTTTCAAAGATGTATGACTTTCTTTCTTCTCTGGAACACATTGACTTTCATTGTATGGACACAAAACCACTTCTAAAAATATCTTCTTCAGGTTTTAAATGACATGAGAGTGCATAAATGATGACAGAATAACAAGACAATTTTAGGAAAAAAGTAAAAACCTAAATGTTTAAAATAAATGTTCTGAGATGCACGCAGAAAATTCTTCAAAAAAAAAATTCTTCCAAAGTGATACAAATATATTCTTTAAAAAGTCTATTATTTAAATAAATGTATCTAGTAAACTAGGATATTTGTATATTTTTAATCATAGAAAACACAAAAATCTGAATTAAGAAGATCTTCTGCAATGTTTCTTCACAGTTTACATTCAGCCCCAGAACTTCCTTCCTGAATCTGATTTCATGTGAACCTGTTCCCCTGTGGCCATAGTGTGAGAGAGAAGCCTGAAGTGAGAGAGATGCACAGACAGCCCCACTCCCACACAGCTCTGCACCACAGAGGCCCCGTCCCCCATCGCATGAAGTCTGTACGCAAGAGCTCTTCATCTGCAGCCGAGGAATGAAGCGTGAACTTCACAATGATGTCAGAGCAGCGTGCACGCACACACCACAGTCTGAAACATGATGGTAGCTCAAAAGCCTGCAGGAAAGATGAGGCCACGCTAATATTCTCAGCGCTCGGACACGTATGGGGTAGCGATGAGGGCAGGCGTGCTAATGTAACAGAATACACAAAGTGTGCTGTCTTTGAGCGACTTAATCTGCACGACCGAAACGAAGTTAACCCTGGCTGCAAAAAAAAGAAGAGGACATAAAAGATAGATTTACTCGAAGGCGCTCGGAAAAAAGGCACCCTGCGAAACGCTGATGGTATCACTACATGAGTTTGCTCTCCCTTTTTTTAAGAGATGGGAAGGAAGGATTGCGCGGGGACCGCAAGAGAAAAATCAATCAAGAGCGCTGTGTGTGTAAACACTTCATGGTGGCACTGCCACAGATGCAAGTGCTATGGACAAGTCGCGTCGTCTGCCAGCTCCAAATCAGCTAGACACACACACGCAATGAAATGTGTTGCAAGACGAGGGACCGCATCCTTCCCTCAAGAATAGCGCAAGCTGTCGTCATCCCAGCTCCAAGCAAAAACAAAGAACGAGAGAGTGTGCGCGGGTGTGTGTATAGATTTCAGAGACACGTAAAGCAGTATGGGTGTCCTCGACTAAAGTTTTACACAGTCGAATCAGAATTGTCACATCTTGCCTATAGTCGAATCGCACGCCCGTGTGTCTGTGAACAAAATGTCACTTGTTCGTTGGCGTACGCGTTTTTGTGCTTTTACACTGGATGCGCAAGCAAGCGCCACGAGCGTGGATGACGCACGCATTTCATACTGTCCGCGTATCTGGAGTCGCGGCTCTCTGTCTTCGGCGAATGGGATATGGTGAGAAAGTGGCGCATTTTAATGTTGAGTTTGTCTGAAAGACAACATCAGTGTATTCACAAAGTTGTAATTGCGAATGATCCGCGGGTCTGTCAGTGATGGTAAACTGCACCAGTACTATCTCATGCGGGAGATGACATCTGCTGACATCCTATATGTTTTCAATTAGCCTAATATGATAGCCCATTCCATACTACATTGTCACACCTTTAGCTATTTTGTGAAACAGATACTTATTACCAAGACATTATTAGATGGGTAAAAGTAAATAGATAAATGATTTAAAATAAATAATTGACGTTGTTGTTATTATTAGGGCCTATTTATAACATTTCCATCTATATACTGTATTTACTTAATAAAAGTAAACCAAATAAATGCATCATAAATAACAAATCTTTATACAGTAAATACCTAAATGGTGGAAATGGTGTACACATTCATTTGCGAGTAATCTGCGGGCGCGTGCGGAACGTGCTGCTTCTCTATACCGGTCTCACAGCACAGAAGACGCGGAGAGACGCGATCCAACGCTGGGTCATAGCCAGACCTCACGCTCATATTACCCTAAAAATGTCCCATTTCTTTACATCATCAATTATATTTTTGGCGGCGCAGTGCCTGCCCATCTGCTACGCCACTGCCCATATAACCAAAATGGCATGATCCCCATTGCATAACACCCTCAACTGTGAGATTGGTAGACGAATCAGGCTCCTCCTATCGAAGCATCGAATTGTCGACTATTCGGGGTCAACCTTAATAAACACAATAAAGTTGTATTGCCTTTAAATCTCTCTTATGCTATTTTATATTATAAATAATATAAAATAATATATTATTAACAGTTTGTTTTCTACATTTTTGCTATGTCACCATAAAGGACATGTACGGCATATTTGTCAACTACCCATATTCTTTCCTTAGTACTTTAATATCATAAAGCACATTGTTTGAAAAACATAAATAAACCTCAAATATATTTACTAGAGTAAACAGCATGTCAAACAGCCTTGATCTCCTCTTAATATCATTCATGTGATGCTGTTTAAATAGGATCAAACTCTCCATTTCTCAAACTCTGGGGACCAGGTCTACAAACACAACTTAGTTAGGCTTCATTTTCCATTGACTGAGTAGTAACCCAAGGTAAACACGCAGAGGACTTAACACAACGGAATGAGGTGGAGATGTTTCTAACCCCTAAAGCAAACAAAAGAACCATTTAACGCATAATCTGACTTGGATGATGGTTTGCAAGTAAAAGCAGAATGAGAACGAATGAAACTAGAAAAAAAAGTGTTTACTCGGTAGGAAAATATTCGTCTCATCTTCCGTAAGAGGGTCTGATGGGATGCGCATGACAAATGGGAAATGGGGAACTGCATATTTTTAGGAATGACTAATTTTGCCTGAACAACTGGGTCTAACTGGAAGCCATGTGGAATTAGACTACTTCCAAATTCACCAGACCTAAAATAGAAGCGGTTTTTTTAGGGAGCTATTCACATAAAAAAACACCTACACAGGTGAAATGAAACAACAGAAGTTTGTTGTAAAAGTTGGTCTAGGTTGATTCGCCAAAATGCAGTATGTCATCTCAGTTAGGCTGGCACAGATCGCCTGAAACCCTGTTGATCCTAATACGATAACTTTCGTTCCATCACGCAATGCATTAAAGATTAACAAAAAGCATCGAAAGAAGCCAAAGTGAGTGCGAGCATGAGCGTGTTCGCCCCCATGGCTTTTCTGACCCTCCGAGTGTTGATTTTCCTTTTATTGCTACAAGAAAGACAGCTTGCTAGCATGAACATTACAGCTAGTCATAACAGAATGCCTGTAACACTGAGATTCAATTATCCTTAATAGACCTTCATAAGACGCTGGAGTTCGCTATTCGCTAACACCATTATTTTACACGAGCTGCTGTGTTTGCAGGTTCAACTCATTCCAAACGCTCTTCCTCTAGACCAGCCTGGCTCTCATCGCTCTTGGCTAAGACTGACCCATTTCTATAAAACACTGCAGTCGTAAAAAGCCAGAAGCACAGTCAGACTAACCAACAAGCACGTGTGCTAACAGCAGGACGCCGGGCACAAGCGCCCGCAGTTTCTCTGCTGATGTCATAAAACACGAAACAAGGTTACCGGTCTTCTCACCCTCTAAGCAGTCATCGGTGCAACAGCCATATTGCTTCATCAACTCATTTTTTCCACTCGCCGCAGCGGTGTAATCTAACCGGCATTCCAGCTTCCTTTCCATTCAGCACACATGTCTGTAACCCGACCAACATCCCAGTTTCTGTAGTTCTGCTCAACGCACGCCTCTTTATCTCAATGTAATCTGCCTGTTTCCTTCGCTTCCCTGTAATCTGATCCAAGGCCAGTCACTTTACATCCTGAGCCATTTTACCATCCTCCTCTTAATATAGTTTAATGTCTCTGACTTCATTAGGAGACGGAAGCAAGTGGACAACCGACTCATTGCTCCAGCATAATTCTGACGTTCTGCCAGATGCTCTATTGAATCATTTCTAAAGATAAATTATACGTATGCTAGACTACTAAAGGATATTATAACAAGGAAAACCTGCAATGAAGACTTGTGGATTATAAGATTCGTTTTGAAATTGTGTATTGATTGCATGAAAAAACAATGACTAGTCCTTTAAATATTTACTTTCACTCTTCATGGAAAACGCTCATTCATATGGGTTTACAACATTAGGGTGTGTAATTGGTGACACAAAATCTCTAGGGAAAAGTTCCTTTAAAAACAGTCTCCTGATTGATTGTTATGCTCACAATAATATAGGCATTACAGAATATAGATTTAGATCAATTTCACAACTAACACAGCTCAGAAAATGTATAGTAATGCATTAGGTCCCTTAAACTTGATGGCAAAATGATGTATTGTTATGACAGAATCTCCACAAAACAAAAAAAGAAAAGGACAGATGGAATGAGACAGAGAAGGAGCGAAAGAAAGAGAGAGACTGATAACAAGGAAGAGGTGAAGAGCAAAGATGAAAGGAAATCAACGTATGATCCCAATGCGTGGAGAAAGGGATCTCCTGCGATTAATCATCCTCCAACCCACACTGAGAAAAAATAATCTTGTTAATGTCAACAATGCAGAGGAGAGGCAGGGGTAAACTCCAAATGCGCCTTCAAGACACGGGTTTTCTAAGATGGCAGGTTAAGGGTGATGGCACGAGTGCTGATAGACTGCTTAATGGTAAAGATCAAATCAGCTCTAATGAGCTTTAATTTAATTCCAGGACAACGTGGAACTGTGTAACAACGGTTTTAAAAAGCCTGTCAATGTTTTTTTCCACACATATTGCTCCAGATTACAGATGAAATCTCAGAGATTATCATGATGGCCAATTTGCTAGCCAGTGGCCCATGATTTAAGGATCTGCACCTCCACAGCAGTAAGACACCAGAGCCAATCCATTTACAGCCCAGCTGCCTCTTGGATAGATGAATACAAGGTTGCTGCTTCATATCAGACACGTACAGAGACTCCTACCTACAGTACTAACACAGCCAATATTCTAGTGCTGTTTGTGCTCCTTTTGCAAGTAATTTTTCTTTTTAAAAGTGACTTGTCCAAGAAGTCTACTGCTGATCTCATCGCTCACAGAAGTGTCCAAGATGAATAAGACGAAAAGTGTGAACACTGACTATGACAAAACATTTCAGTTTATTTGAGCACACCAATGAGCACAATATTGGATCGACATGCAGGTTTATTTGTTTGCGATTACAATTATTACTGTTGCAATTACGTTTGGCTATGCTGGTGTTACAGAAATGCCTTGTATAGGTATTAGGTTCAATGAAGTAAAGATCATTAAAAGTAAAATGTCTGGACCACAGGTGTACAAGAATATTCATATTATGCAAACTATGGCATATATAATACAACTAAATTTGCAAACCTGTACATTTACAAATATCCAAACCATCATTGTAAAAAATCAACTTTAGTTTTAAAGCTGCCTCATTTCAACTGGCTCATAAAAACTGGCTTTACAAGTCACTTGAATTTTCAATAATGAACTAATTTATAAAATAAAGTTAAAATTGGCTAAGCTAGATTTACTACTTTTGAACTAGAAGTTGAAAATATGAAATGCAATTCGTTTTTCAAGCCAGTTTAATTTAATTTAAATTCATAAAGTGGCTTGACTTTGATTTGATTAACTTAAAAACTTTAGTTCAAAAGCTGCCTTAAATATTTAAGTTGAAATAGGTCAATTTAAATGTAGGCCTACTTAAAATGCTCTATGTTCACACTCCACGGCATATAGAAAAAATATAGTTTTAGTACTTCTTAAGATAAACTTAAGATCTATGTGTACTTAACTGTGCAATTTTGAAACACCATGAAAAGGAGTACATAACTAAATTATATTTTTATAATATAAATTATATAAATTATATTTTTTAGTATATTAGGTAGAAAAATTAATGTGTGACAACAGTTTACATTATCCAAGTAAGTTATACCTAAATAAAGTGTGCTTACTAAACTTTCTAACCTGGAGAGCATTAATAATTTAACAAGACCACAGAACATTAATCAAATATGATCATGCTGAAATTAAACCAACTAATTTATCTATATGAGAAAACTCCGTTTATGAGAAACAAGCCAGAGGGATTATGAAACACGACTTGACTTCCAGTCATTTCTATTTCAGGGAAATATATTAAAATATGGCATTAAAGGTCTCGCCTTGTCTAGAATCTGCCATCAACCATCCCTCTGGAGATCCCCATTAACCTGAATGTCAATATCAGAGTGCCGCACAAGTGCCAATGGAGGGTCTTAATCTAATCCATTACCGATGACCCTGAACATGCGGTGCTGAGCTTTCTCTCATAGCCTGTTCACTCTGCCATGCTCTCATGTCAAATGTTGCCAGTGACTGTCGACAGCACTCCAACCGAGATTCGATGCACCATGCAACTTAGAATTCCGTTCCGCCCCTGCATCGACATAGCGTGTCCAGGAAAGCGCGTCGGCCGCTGGGTTACAGAGGAACAATGGCATTCCTGTGCTCCGTGATGCCAGGTGCCGGCATGAACACGATTCCTTCCATCTGTCTGTCTGTTCTGGCAAGCACTCGGCCAGGCCCGGGCAGCAGCTAGGGAGATGTGCAGAATGGAACTATTGTTCCAAAGCCTCTCGGAGGAACATACTAAATATCCCCCCACCCCAACACAAACACATCAAATACACACCGACATAACCACACGCATTAAGAACAAAAACTACAGACAAACTGACAGCAGTGTGTCACACAGAACCACACCCACCGTACACACGCTGGATGCCTCACAAATGCACATCTGCAGTTCTGCTGAAGGGGGAACAGCTTGCTGTGTTTCATGGCCTGGTCTTGTACTGGTCTATGATTCATTTCCTACAAATGCAGAACTCGGGTGCTAAGAGCAGCTTTTGAGCTTCTGTAAGATTTCCCAATAAAGATCTTTTTTTATAACCTGCGTTTTGAGACAATACTGCTCACTTATCATGTTACAGTCACACAGCTGTATTTCGCCCCTACCGTGCTGCTTCGCCAGCCTCTTCCACTTGAAAGGAAACTGTACTCCAAGCACAGCAACCATTTGACTGGTGCAGTCAATGCCCTCAGGCTACGCTTTTACGCTCACACACAGGGACTATCAATTCCACCCAACTCACGCACGCACACACACATGTAGCCAGGGTCTAAAAGCTCCCTGTCCAAAACCCACAAAGACAGCACACTGTTTAGATCCGAGAAGAAGGCCAGGCGGAGCAGCAGCAGATAAATAATGGATACCTCGTTCTCTTTTATTCCTCCCGTGAAAAAATATGACAGATCCGTTTCTGGCTCCTCGGCTAGTACGGCTTCATTTTTGCCGGGCTGACTCCAGGGGCCCGCTGCCTGCCTTCTCCACTCTCTCATCATCTAATGGTCCTTCCAGTGATTACTGAGACATAAGTGCTCCGTCTGTCTTGAAGATCAATCATGCACTGAATCTATAAAGATGGCCCCACCACAGAGCTCCAAATGTAATCACATCTAAAGGAGCGGACACTGCCTGATCTGGCAGCCATCATTTGCTGTAAGCATGACTGACAACTTACTTAGCAATGCGTCGGGTGCATGCAACACAGTGTGTTGTGATGATGACAACTTCAGGTGTTTAGGAAAAGGATGCTCAATGTCATCTGTCCTGCCATTTGGGTCTAGTTTGCAAACATGACATGGCTCGTCTTTACCAACAATTTCATAATATTTAACCCTGGAGTTATAGATTTTAGAAAAACCAAACAAAGCATTTGGGGTCAAAGTGTCCCACCTAAAAAACAGCACAGCAACAAAATGTCACCAAACTCAATGATCACTTCTTGTTAGACTACTTCACTGAGTCGCCCTACACATGGCTCATAAAAAAGCTCTCAATGAGCAAAGTCTTCTGCAATGCCAACTCGATCTAACAGTCTTGAAACACTACAGCCCTTGTGTCGATCCGCATGTTGAAGAATTAATGATGAAGAATTGACACGGACACACGAAGCGACCAAGGAACTGTCGGCTATTCGAGAAACAGACTCGAGATCGGACAATAATGCGGTTAGATGCACAATTTAAAACCCTTTACCTTCTCGGTTGGTGTCTCAACGGCGCACGAAACGATAAACGGGGATGTTTTGGCACCGCTCGCTTCGTCCCAGCGCGGATGTGAAGGGTCCACACAGTGAAAATGTGATCTTCAGGTCGTAGTACCTCAAAAATTAATCCCGAATATGATAGAGAGGAGACTTGGTGCGAAATGCCCCGAGTTTGAACAAAATCCGCCGTCTGGTTTCGCGGGAATGGCGAAGCGCTAATTTGATGCGCGCGGGTCGGCCTGATCGCCAGAAATTATGGTGTAAATTGGCGGAGGATCGAGAACACTCAGTCCGCGGGATGAGCGCTGAGCTTCGGCTGATAGAATGCGCTGAGCGCCGCTACTCGGTCTATAACGGAGACTGGACAGCCCCGCCCACTCGATCAACCCGGAAGAGAACTGTCAATACACTGGCCTCGACTTTACTGTTACTGCATTATACAGTAAAATAGACAGAGATTGCGTAGACGGGGCAATATTATGATCAATAAATTAACTGTATCGCAAGTCATTATATAGGAGAAACATTATCTGGAGACTGTTCTGAAAGCGAGTGAGTTGACTTAGTGAGTTTATTTGTTATTAACAGTTAATGAAATAAAATGAAATGAAAATGAAAACAGTAAAATGAAATATCCTGTAGGCCTACTCAATAAATCTTAACATAAACCTTATAATAAAATGTTGATTTAGTGATTTCTTACTGAGATAGTGTTTTTATCTAAGCTGTTATCAGTTTATAGACTAATGATGAGTTCCCACTGTAATGAAAGGCTTTACAAACAATACTCTTTTGCACTGTAATGTTTACTTAGTGATGCCTATAATTTTACTCTCAATGTCAGCTATTGCCCTTCCCAAGTTTTCCTAAGGACTGCACTGTTGTGACTGCGCTGTAATGTTGACATCCTGTAGTGTGAAATATGGGATTATTTTTGCACTTTGGAAAATGCACTGTACATACATACACAACACACACACATCCTGTTTTGGAAAAGTGTTCTTGTCAGCTTTGAAAAAAATCTGAGAATGAATTATGTTAATTATGTTATATGTAATAATCTAATATTATTATATGTACTTTTCTATATTCAACTATAAATTTATTTTAATTGTTAATGTTTTACAAAGAATTAATGCATTATAAATAAGCAAAAACATATGTAATTGTTAGTTAAATAGCACATCACCTCAATGTTCAAACAGCAAATGCATCTGTATGTTTGACATAGATTTGCTTATGTTTTAGTAAAATATTTTATTTTTTATATTGAATAAAACAAAACATCATCAGATTTTTCACAATTATGTAGTTTATATTATTTTACCTCAAGATCTGTAAATACTGATGACTGACACACCTCTGTCTCTTATCTTCTGAAGTACTCTTGCGTTTCTTAAACTAACATAAGCATACACAACCATACACAAAGCTGACATTTCTCACTTGTCACTGGTGTATTTGAGATGTTATTGATTTAGAGCTAATTTCTGGAAATAACCTGAGAAAAGCCAAATATTTCATTTCTTCCCGTTTAAGTGTGATTCATAAAATATTCATGGTTGTTTGCTATTTAACCCAGAATATAGCTATAGTTTATTTATGTATTGTATGAGCTGGCCACTTGAAATGACATTGCTGTCATGATGAAATATGAATGAGATGTCAAATGTGTCTTTGCCTCCCTCCTTTCTCAGCCTTGTAACCCAGCCATAACACTACAGCAAGAGCAAATTGAGGTGACCCAGACAGCTGTTTTCAGGTCAACAGCCAAGATAAGATGCAGACCCCACACTATAACAGGAAGGAGGCTCTGTATCCATTCTTATCAGCTACCGCCAACATCCAACGTTGTTTTCTTAAAGGAACAGGAGTGTGTGTGTGTGTGCGTGTGTGTGTGAGAGTGCGCGTGCAATAATAGTGATAAATAAATATCAAACTAAGCAAAGTCAACAGGATTCCTGAACAAACTATGGGTATGTTTTATTCACTGATGAAAGGGAATGCTCTTCTTTAAGATGTAGATTTGGGTCCTATTCTATCTGAAAACTGTATGGCACAGTTAGTTAGTATGGCAACATTAGTTTCGTACAATTCACACAGTACAAGTACTTTAAATGCCTCAACTTTTGTCAATGATATTAATCATCCTGAATCCCTGAAAACCAATGACTGTTTTTGTTTATTTATCCTCTTAGTCAGGTCATTAATAATTTTCCTTGATGAAGTATTTATAATTATCTGTAATAATGAATAATATAATAAACCTACTGCATCTACTGATTGTATTAAACTTTATTAAAAAAGGCAAAGACAAATGTTCACCTTGTGTGTATAGTTCATTTGAGTTCATAAAAGTATTGGCAATTTTGAATAGACTCAAGGACATCATATTCTGCAAAACGTGCAGCCTGCTTGACATTGTGCTGATTTTTCTTTCTCATATTTTTCTCTTTTCATCTCTTTGAGTTCCATAACATGTAGAGAGATCTACATGAAAGAGAAAAGTGAACTCTGATGTTGACATTTAAGACTGCAGAAAGGGTGAAATGACAAGTAATGCCATTCAAAGAAAGGACAAGAACAGAGAGATTAAAATGAAGGACACTAACTTTGATGTGTCCAGCTGCTGCCTCTATGAGTATAATAAAATAGACATATTTATAACATTACATTGCATTACAAACATATTAAAGCTGGTATCGGTCTGTTTGAAAAGCTGAAATAAAAACACTAGATGCATTTTTATTATCATATTTATAAATAATACAATAAAATCATATTTACAACGCTCTTTTACACGTGGACTCTACTTGTCCTACCGACAGAGGGAAGAAGACGACCCAAATACAGCACGCGCGTCTCTTTACCACTTCCGGGTGAACGGGATGTTGTGGTTAGCTGATGGCTAACATGCTCTTAACATATTCCGCTTATGTTCTTTGTTTAAAACACAGTCAAGACAAATGTCTGCGCCCTCCGCACCGGGGACGTTAAATATCAGGGATTTAAATTCACCGACCGTCTCGACAAGTAAAGCGCCAACTTCAGCGGCGTTAGTCGCACAGGCCCGCGTCAAGAAACGAGCAGTTAGCCCCGCGAACCCCACAGCCCCCCAACCAAATAACAACAGCAAAAAAAGAAAAACACAGCCCTCAGCGTCAACAACACAAGCTCAGGTAAAGAAATTACACCTTTATTGATTTAGAGAACAGATGAATTCCAGATGTATATCGTTCTAGATTGTGGTCAGAAAAGCCACTTTACTGTTTGCATTTCTCACTATTTGGTAATGAATCTGTTTTAATGATGGATTTCCCTGTTTGTTCAGGTTGTTCCTGTGGAGGAAACTGCTGAAGGCAGCAAATCAGTAGTTGATACAGAATCTACTACTAAGGCTCTTCCTTTTAAAAACCCCAATTTCGTGGTAAGATGGTTGTTCCAAGTTAGTTTTAAATGTTACTTTTACAAAGTTTATTTTATAAAATTAGTTGCTTTGAGTTGAAATGTGAAAAAAGTTTGCAATGTTGAGGTTTTATTATAATGTACTTACTGTTTATATAAAATTTGGAATGAGAGGAAAATAGTTGGAATTGCTTTCACTGACTGTATTGTTCCTCTCTCACTAGCACTCGGCTATTGGTGGCGCAGCAGCAGGAAAGAAGAATCGGACATGGAAGAATCTGAAGCAGATTCTGGCAGCGGAGAAAGCTCTTCCCTGGAAAGCTACTGATCCTAACTGTGAGTCTGATTTAATAACTGTAATAAAGGATGTTTTTAAGTGATTCAGCCCAAACAATATCAAAAATAAAAAGAAGATTTGTCAAAAAATGTGTAGATGTTGCGGTGGAGTGTTGTTATATATTACTGTACTTGACACAATTATATTATAAAATATGTATTACTTGTGTATTTTGACTTCATTTAGACTGTACCATAGATGCACCTCCTTCTATGAAACCTTCTAAAAAGTACTCCGACATCTCTGGTCTGCCGGTGAGTCTGTGAAATCTGTTGTAAAACGTCTACTAATAATGTCAAGACAATCATATACTAATGGTTTTTTATCTTTGTGTCTCAGGCAAACTACACTGACCCTCAGACCAAACTGTGCTTTGCATCGACAGAGGAGTTTTCCTACATCCGGCAATTACCCACAGACGTAGTAACCGGATACCTGGCTCTCCGCAAAGCAACCTGCATTGTGCCGTGAGAGAGAATGTCTTCCACGTGTACAGGCTCACTGACTCTTGGATACTACAGGATATGAAGGATCCACATACTCAGATCAGACACTAATCCAATTGAATATTGTAAATATTTGTGCTTATCTTGTAGGGTGAAACTGATTGGCGAATTACCCCTCTTTCTAAGTTCTGGACTTTCATTTGACTACTACTTTTCTTTGAACTATGTTTTAATACACACAAAAATATGGACTGAATTCACCTTATACTGCAAGCGTTAACTCCAAACCAAATCCTTTCTAAGAACACAGTATGTCTAAAAAATAAAAAGATGGTTAAAAAGACATTTGTCTCAAAGTGCTCTGAAAGTAGCAGATCATTATGGTAGAAAAAAATGTTTATTGTGGGTTGGTCTGTAGAGCTGGTTTGCGCATGGGAAGTTGTTTAAAGGAAAAGTCTTGCTGGAAAAAAAATACTATATAGGCCCAGTAAACTGCTGTCTGCAACTTTCGTCTTTATATCACCTCTAAAACTTAATATTATCTCTGAAACTTAATTCAAACCTAAAATGATTTTAACATGATTGTGAATGACAACCATTTAAAAAAATTGAAAACAGAAATGGGTTTCGTATAGCACCATCTGGTGGCTCGAGGAGGGACTGGGAACAATGTTGCTTCTATGGTTTAAGTTTCTAAATGACTGTATTAATATTGTACTTTCTGATATTTGGCCACCTTCAGCAAAACTCCAGTAGCCCATATGTATACAATGACAGCTTTTTTGTATTTAACAATCTTTATTGTTTTTTACATAAATGGCTGTTTTCTTGATCTGACCCATTGGAAAACCACGCCTCATGTTACATAAGTGACTAATTAGAATTCTTCACACTCTAAAATTTGACTCTACAGTCTTGTTTAGGCCCCAGCGAGGATCGAACTCGCGACCCCTGGTTTACAAGACCAGTGCTCTAACCACTGAGCTATGGAGCCATACCTGTTGTGCTTTCTTCCTTTCCATATGAAAGGTAGTCACACCTTGTTGCACATTTGAAGAGGCGTGTCTAATATTTACCTGCAGCTTCAGGAAACATCTGACATTCAATTGTTTAAGGAATGACAGGCAGATGAATTATCTGTAGTGCATGACAGCCTACTCATTGTGCATTACATCATCTGAAATGACGTTGAAATAGTTCAGTAATCAGTATAGAGGTCATAGCTATCCTTTATCAGGAATAAAGCACAGCCATTGACTCATTATCAGCATCCAGCAATGAGAAAAAATCCCAACTTTCAAACTACCACAAAATCCTAAAGATTATCCTTAAGAACTTGTTGCTTAAGAAATAAGGGTGGCAGATGAAAGGGGATGGGCCAAAAAATAAAGAGATAACGGCAAATTTCCTGATTGGTACGAAGTAAGGAACACCTCTTGAAGTTTGGTTATAACTGTTGATGCAAAGCACTCTATTGTTAGATGTCTTCTAAGCATCTAACTTTGTTGACTCGAGCAATAAAGTTTTGGCACCTGGAACCTTTGTCTGCGAGATGACTGATAATCTGACTGATTCGCCACAACACCGCTTGGGAGAAAAATGATACGTGGTATTAGAACTCCGACTGCATTATTCTTCAAGAAGAAAGTCATATTCAGTCAGGATGCCTTGAGGGCGAGTAAAACATGGGAGAAATTTTGTTTTGCCTCTGAAATATCCCTTTAAGCTCCAACATCATTTATGTATTGGCGACAGTGTCATCAGCAGTGCACTCCCCATCAGTTCTCTTGTGTTATACTGCTAGCAATGCACACTTTTGAACATAATTGTTTTAAAAAATTCCCAGTTTCATTTAGGCCCCAGCGAGGATTGAACTCGCGACCCCTGGTTTACAAGACCAGTGCTCTAACCACTGAGCTATGGAGCCTAACCTGATGAACACCTGATATGTAAATTACATAAAGGATTGTTTGCAAGTCACACCTAAATGATTGGCAGATGGCCCATGGTGTCACAGTTGTTTCAGTGGTGTGACACAAATGTCAATAAGAAAGTGCCTTCATTATGAGCATTAATAATAATCTTTAAAGTTAGTTTCCCCAAAATGTACAGCTTTGGCACAACTTGAGGGTGAGTAAATGACAAGAATTGTAATATTTGAGTGAACGATCCCTTTAATTCCATGCACATGTGTGTATGGAAATGTTACAGCTATAGGGTGAAGTCAGATAAAAATAAAATATTGTCGGTTTACAAAGCTTATAACTTGAGAGTAATACAGCTGCAGAAAAAATTAAGAGACCATTCCAAATTTTCATTTCAAATCAGCATTTCTAGATGCATTGTTGCTAGTGAATTTCAATAAAATCAAACCTCAGGAGTGACAAGTCATCCAACAACAATGTGAAAGACTGACAGCATGACAAGACGCATGAAAACTGTGATAAAAATCAAGGTTATCACATACATTTTTTTCCCTCTTAAATACATCAACAAATATTACTGTTGGATTGTTTAAAAGTGAATATGAACTTATAAAAAATACAGAGCACATATTCTTTTATTTTGACCTGTTAGTTATCCTTTTCTGCAAATAAATGCATGTAGAAGCAATATTTTTATTTGAAATTTGGTTAAAAATATTGTTATTAGTGCACAGAATGAAACAAAAATGAAATGGTCTCTTAATTATTTCCGTGGCTATATTTAATTTGGCACACCCCTTTTTCTACGACTTTTGAAGACGGTCTCTCTTCGTTGTGCTATGCCCATTTTAGCAGACATATGCCAAAGAAATCACTTTAAACGGAAGTACCACTGTGGTACAAGATTATACCCATTTTATTTATTTTTCATGGAAATATGATGGAGCAATCATGCTCTAACCTTAATCGCCTACTTTAGCTGATGAAAATCAAAATCACATGAAAAAAACTACAAGAAAATCAACCCATACGCAAAAAAACGTTTCTTGCACTTTTTATTATATGATCAGATTGTAGCAATAGTCTGATCATATCACAGAAGGATGAGGAGCAAGAGTTAGTTTCCATACAAATACACACATAATTTTTACACATGAACACACATCATGGTACCAACTACTGTAAATTTCAATCAACCAGCACGACAGGCCAGTTTGCTGTGTGGTCCAACAGTAACCAGTTTAATGCCATCGTGATACAAACACCTTAACTGGTAATATCTTTAGAGCATGGACATCAGAACTGTAAAAGAATGGAAACACTCTCTCTGTAGGGGGGGTTGTCAATGTGTGTAGACATTTGTTTTGATCATTGTGTGATTATTAGTTAATTTTTTTAATCGATTGACAGCACCAAAGTAAACATGTTAAACAAAATAAATAGTGTATGTTTAATTTCACTATACGTGTATGATTAATCACGATAAAGAAAAACAAATTTGACAGCCCTAATTAAAACGTAAATGTACTTTTCAGGGCTCTGAAAAAAAATTCACAGCCAATGTGGCAGTGGGTTTGAGTTGAGAACTACAGCATGAGTAATACGAGGCAACTCACCTCTTCATTAAGGCCTTGAAATTCTGGAAAATATATAAATCAGAAAACAGCTGTTAATAAAAACACTTACATTACTGATGTAAACTTGAGTCTTTCTAAAATATATTTGGCTGGGTATGAACAAAAATAACATTTTATCATTTGTAAAAGCGAGAAATCGTTGACTTTCATCTCTTCCTCTGTGTCTTTTATTGTGTTTGATAGAGCTGATATCTCTCTGTTTATCTTCTCAAGCTTTTCCTTCATCATCTGACTCTTCTTATCTTCCTCTTGCATTTAAGGTTAAATCATGTTTGCATATTCGTATAAATAAAACACTAATCACTTATAAACATAAAAACTATTGTTTGAAAGTAACTTGTCTTACCTTGTATGATGAAACAATTTCATTGATGCGGCGAAATGTGTGATTGACATGTTTTTGTGAATCTCTACACACCAAACAAACAAGCTCTTTCCATTCAGACACCGCTCTCAAAATTATAAACCCTCAACTTTGCGACACAAAATTTAAGTCTGAGGATGTGCTACAATTAACCAAATTCAGCTCTCTTCTATGTTTAAAGGTATGACGACTTCTTTTGTGTTGTATGGCTGTTGACAATCATCTTATGGTGCTTTTCCGCCACCTACTGGGATTGAGTGTAAACGCAGTAACTAGAGTCGCCATGTCCGTGTTTTTCCGCGAGTAAAATGGAAATAGTTAAAATAAACAAGGAATGGAAAATATTTTTTTACTTTCTAATTCCATATGATATGATTAAACCATTTTATACAGTCTATGGATTTAAACACATAAAGGTTCCGCACACCTGATGACGTAGCAGCTGCGCAAGCGAACCAATCAACTGCTCCGACAAGACAGGCTCGTAGGAAGCGGGCGGGGGGTGTGTATATCAGCTAATGTAGGCTGATCAAACATTGGCCACACATTTTGTTACCCACAAAGATATAAAGGTAAGATGCTTATCTTTTGTGTTCTGGTTATAAATACTACAACACGAAGTGTACGGCGATAGCGTACCGCCATTACAACGCAACGCGTTTAACACGCAGTAGCGTCCACTATTAGCACGGCAAAACAGACTAGTCCACACCTTGTTATCTCATCGAGTTTATATCACTACATCTGCATTTCATCAGATGAAATCGAAAGATAAAGTCACTTTGAGATGTTATTTCTTTCATTTTATTGTTCCGCCCAACCCAGGACTGTGAACAATATGGCAATTTAGTAGCTTATAATGTTGTCTCATATGAAACCTACGGGGCGTAGTAACGTTACTCCAACAAGCTTTGTCCTGCTCATTCTTTGCAACGCTTTTTTTAAGTTTACAGTCGTAAACTTAAATCGTTTCGGCATTATTGTTGGACATTTTAATACTGTGGTTTCATGCATGTACAAGAGAGCTTCGTTTGACCTGCATGCAAGCTGTATTTGAACTGTATCGGTATGTTGGTTTTAAAGTAGCATGCGCTTACTTTAGACCAGCTTGTGGACAATTTCTCGTCAACTATTTAACCTTCTGTGCAAATACGGTATTTACTATTCTAATAAATCAGTGGCGTTGTTTTATGTAATGAGTAAGTGATATGGGAGCAGTAGGACGGTCAGCATGTCCAAGAGTGTAGTGGCGGTGGGACTATTAATAGGCTTTGGTTGCTCTGCCATCCTGAATGCGTTTGCTTTTCCATGCCTTGACCTTAAAGTGATAGTTCAACCTCCAAAAAAATCTGTCATCATTTGCTCACCCTCTTTTTACATATATGCATTTGGCAGACGCTTTTAAAAGCGACTTACATTGCATTATCCTATACATTTGTTTCTAAGTATGTGCAATCCCCTGGGATCGAACCCACGGCCAGGGGCCCTTGACTTCCATGAGCCTGCGGGGGCCCTGGGCTTCAAGGTTGTGCCATCCAGTTTGGTACACAGAACCCAACAACAATGAAACCAAATATTCATCTATGTTTAATATGTGTCCCATAGCCTATACAAGGAGGTAACTGGCCCCACGGCCCTTTGAAGTCATAATCCGTCCCCGCGGTGAACTATCACTAAGTCCAGTCACATAAGAGCTCTAAATGTTTTAAAGAGATCTAAACGTTTTAAATGTGTACATTTATTAGTATGCGATCTTGGATGAAGACTGGATGTGATGATTTTCTCATGATCATTTGTAATTCAACTGTGGTTTCCTGCAGGTCTTTTGAGGCTAAGGTCAAATCATCATGGCTGCAGCCTCCCATCTGTTCAGAGTCGCCCTTGGCAGGAAATTTGGTCGGATCTTCATACCAGCCATTACATGCCAAAACTGCTGCCAGTCTCTGCCATCCTGCACCAGTGCAACTCACGCATACAGCTTCGATCAAAGATGGCACCAGTCACGGGGATACAGGACATCATCTGCATGGCGCACGTACTACCTGAGCCCACCTCAGGTTAACAGCATCTTAAAGGCGAATGAGTACAGCTTCAAAGTTCCAGAGTTTGATGGCAAAAACCTCAGTTCAGTTATGGGCTTCGACAGCAACCAGCTACCCGCCAATGCACCCATCGAGGACCGGCGAAGCGCTGCGACGTGCCTACAAACACGTGGAATGCTCTATGGTGTGTTTGACGGTCATGCCGGCTGCGCCTGTGCGCAGGCTCTCAGTGAACGTCTTTTCTACTACATCGCCGTTTCGTTGCTACCGCACGAGACGTTGGCGGAGCTGGAGAATGCGGTGGAGAACGGTCGGCCTCTTCATCCAGTCCTGCAGTGGCACAAGCATCCCAACGACTACTTCAGCAAGGAAGCCTCACGGCTCTATTTCTCCAGCTTGCGCACGTATTGGCAGGAGCTTCTAGATCTGAGCGTTCCTGGAGAGCAGCCTGACGTTGCAGAAGCGCTCGTGAGTGCCTTCAAACGGTTGGACAATGATATTTCTCTAGAAGCGCAGGTTGGCGACCCTAACGCGTTCTTGCACTACTGGGTGCTTCGCGTGGCATTCTCGGGAGCCACGGCGTGTGTCGCACACATAGATGGAAATGAGTTGCTCCTGGCCAACACCGGAGATGGGCGTGCGGTGCTGGGTGTACAAGAACCCGACGGGTCTTTCTCAGCACTAACGCTAACAAACGATCACAGTGCGCAGAATGAGTCCGAGGTGCACCGGTTACGGTCCGAGCACCCACGTTCCGAGGCGAAGACTGTGGTCAAGCAGGATCGGCTGTTAGGGTTGCTCATGCCCTTTCGTGCCTTCGGAGACGTTAAGTTTAAGTGGAGTATCGAGCTGCAGCGCCGTGTTCTAGAGTCAGGTCCCGACCAGCTTCACGAGAACGAACACGCCAAGTTTATTCCCCCCAACTACCACACGCCACCCTACCTTACGGCGGAACCGGAGATCACCCGGCATCGCCTCCGTCCGCAGGACCGTTTCCTGGTGCTGGGCTCGGACGGGCTGTGGGAAACGCTACACAGACAGGAAGTGGTGAGGATTGTCGGCGAGCATCTCACCGGAGTGCACCAGCAGCAGCCGGTGAGCGTCGGTGGATTTAAGGTGACCCTGGGTCAGATGCAGGGATTGTTGCAGGAGAGAAAAGCTCGCATCTCGTCCACGTTTGAGGATCAGAATTCAGCCACGCATCTGATTCGGCATGCTGTGGGGAGCAACGAGTTTGGGATGGTGGATCACGAGAGGTTGTCAAAGATGCTGAGTTTGCCAGAGGAACTGGCTCGCATGTACAGAGATGACATTACCATTATTATAGTGCAGTTTAACCCACATGTTATTGGCGGACAGTAAAACTGAACATACCTTTTTTCACATGCCCTCTGTTACAGTTACATAAATCATCTTGTGCACACTGCATTCTCAGTAATATCTGCAAAACAAGAGCTATACCAGTGGAATGTATTACTCTGTATGTAATGATGTTCATTTTTATTTTCACATATTCATGGCAGCTGCTTTAGAAGGGGGAATCGTGATATCTCAGTAGGTAAGTGATGTCGATTCCCATTGTACTGCTGTGTGGCCAAACAGAATCTGCACACTGTTGAAATGTATGCATATAATTTCAGCACATTTTGCATTGTGGAGAGAGTATATATGGTGAGGGTGACTTCAATGTACGAAGTGCCAAAATCTGTCTTTGTTTTCATTTTTTATGAAAGCGCAAACTAATGCAAAGGTCATTTAAAAATGGTGAGCGAGTGAATGAGAGAGGAAAAATGAAAGTAGCAAGTGATGTCCAGACAGGATGCTTTTTTATTTGTGTTTACTGTCATTAAGATATGGCAGTTGAATTATGAGAGAAGTTGCCTTACCGTTTTATTTAGGTTTTAACTGTTTATTTTAGTATTGACTTTTTCTTCTTAATATGTATACACGTATAAAATATGTCATACGCTGTACGTCTTGTTGTAAGCATGGCTTTGGTATATGCGGTTTTTCAAAGCACGTCTTAGAGTTTGAGGGTCATTAAAACATTGCTTTCTTATAACTGTAAAAATTCTGCTAAATGCATAGTTTAAATGCTAGTTTTCTCCTTTTATATAGAATCAGAAGCTGGCGTAAAGACTTTCACGTCATTTTCTTTAAAAAGTGACAAATCCATGAGAATTGAAAAATCTTTCATCATTTACTCACCCTCATGTCATTCTAAATCTGCATGTCTTACTTTCTCCTGCAGAACATGTTATTTGGACACGAAACCACAGAGACATTTTTCTAAATATCTCCTTTCAAGGACACGAGGGTGAATAAATGACAGGTTTGTGTTCTGTTTGGGTGAACTATACCTTTAATTGTCATTTAATCTGTGCAATGTAACAAGACGCACAACAGCTACAGCGAATACCAATTACAAGAGATTCTTTTTACTTTTGTTATTATTACTGTAGTCCATCTTCAGTTTTTCAAGCTGTGTGATTGTCTGCTAGGTTTTTTTTGTGCACAGCTCTTGCACAAGAACACACAGCTGATTAGCACATGAAATGTTCAGAATGATAGTGGATTAGCAAACAGTGTTATTGGGGTAATATAGTCATAAAGGTATGGACCGTGAGTTTGCAGAAGTGTACATGTAACGCTTTTTCTCGGAAAAGCAATAGCTTAATACTTGAAGTAAATATATGCTGCAGCTTGTTAAGCTTGACAGGTGTCTTTTACAATGTTTTGCAGCATGTCACTAATGTATTTAACAATATGACTGGTGGTTCATCGGTGTGAATTGTATGAGTACTCTTGCTTTTTTGTATTGAGAATATTTTAATAAAAATGTTCTAACCAAACAAATATCCAGACATTCTTTTTTTGTTAGTTAATTCATTGTATGCTGAGGTTTTTATTCCTAAGGTAAATGGGACTTTAAACTGGAATTTATTCTAGGAATGACATTTATATTGTGTGAGTGATTGAAGAGTGTGTTTGGAATGCTGTCAGACCCGAACACTTGGCTCAGGGACATGAGAGGAGTCATACTGGTGTCAGATCACACTCTGATTTAGCAAACTGTAACTAGGTCTATCATATCGTGATAGTGCAGAAACGTTAAATGCCAAGAGTTCTGAGAGACACATATCTGCAGTTTAATGATTGGTTGCTGTAACAAAAGTTGCATTTTAACAGGCAGTTATGTAGCCAATGGGTATTACTTCAACTTATAATGTTCATTTAAATTTCCATAGTTTCCCTACCAGCACATGTCTGGAATCATTTTGTGTTGTGTAAGGATTTAAATTTATTATGTTTTCTTTTTCTTTATGTACATTGTGAGCTGCTCTTCATAAATGAACGAATAAAGCAATAAAACGATTTAATCGTGTTATTCGCACGTTTCACTATGTAAAGGTCATCGAACAAAAAAATGTGCAGTAAGTCACTTTTGTATATTGGTGTTGTAGTAGGCCTACTCTAGACCAGTCTCAAGACCATTTAGTGATGGTCTTGTTCTCGACTGCATTTGGTCTCGTCTTGTTCTCAGACTTCGAGGACTGATTTGCAAAAAGGCAATTTAGGAAACTGTTACGAAAAAAAATGTAGATTATTTAAAACCATGTTACATTGTTCAAGTGCTAAAACACAATAGCCTAACTTAATTTTTAAAGTAAAAATGTATAATGACTCTTGTCTTGTTTTACTCTCATCAGTTTCATTCTTGTCGAATATAAATCCCCTTAAACCCATAAGCATGTAGCCTATTGTTTAAAAGAAAATGTGAAAAATCTTGTTGGGTCCTTAGAGATCTTATCTGGACATTGAACAATATATATATAACATTAAAACAGTTTTTAAAAATAATGTCAACTCCTTTTTTAGACCGATAACACCAGACTGCTTTTATGACAAATAAGTCAAGGGAAAGTGATAGTTAACTGTATGTTAATGCTCTGATTAGTCTTAAATATAACTAATAATACAGAATACAAGCACTAATATTTAATATTTATTTATAATTTATTTTACAATTTTAAGAAATCTAGCAATTCCTTATAAAAACTGTCATCAAATTTGGTCTGAGATTTCGTTGTTTTTACCAGTAGATGGCAGTCATGTATTAATTATTTTTACCAGCAGAGGGCTCCGCACCAATTACAAAAATGTCTAGAAAGCACATACTTTGTGCTCAGAATGCACTTAAAATGCAAAATAAGAACTCTACTTAGGGATGGTGAGGGTCCATTTCCAAAAGCACAAGCAAAAAATGTATTACTGGATATTCATAGTTTGTGGAAGCAATAAATACACTTAACAACACAGCACTTTATTTATTGAATATTCATATTAATTAATTTATTTAGATGGTGAAGGTGTATTTCCAAAAGCACAAGCATAAAATAAGTACCATGGGGACCCCCCATAAGACTTGATTCAATTAGAGCACTGAGGAAAGCAATACTTTAGCGTAGATTAGAAAGGTTTAAATATCGATCTCATCGATCTCGTCTCGCCAATACCTACGCTGGTATCGATACTATCGATATTAGGATCGATACGCCCATCCCTAGTCGACGGTTTTGTTGACATTGCAGCAAAGCTCCAAGTGTCCATACAGTAATATGGCAATATTGTCATCACGTTTTAATACATGTTTTAAGCTGAACACTTAACTGTCAGATGCACCTAATTGTATTTGTGACGCTAGTTGTGAGTACACATTTTTTCATTGATAGCTGCAAATCATTTCTCAGAAGACTAACTTATGACTTCTTATTTTGCATCTTAGTTTTGGAGATGCACTGCCCACTGCCCAAAAAAGACTTTTGTCAGACGTATGATCCCAAAGAAGTCATACACGCCTGCCCGAAGTTCATTTCCGTTCTGTGTTAGGTTATAATATAACACATTTATTTTATATGTAATTTACATTAATATTAATTTATAATAATATTTTATTGTATATTACGTTATTGATTCGGACACTGATATTGACTACCAGAAGTTAAGTTTGGGCCACATAACATTTATGTTGTTGCTACTGAAACCGTCTATAGATAGACATTTCTCAACATATTGATAATCTGTTCATTTTCAGGAGTGATGTTCATCTGTCAGTCCATCTATTCATCTTGGATGTGAATGCCCAATGAAGAAACACAGTTCACACATGGAACTTCTAAATCTGGATTAGCTGTTTCTTTTCTTTACAGCCAATCATATTTATATCAGTAATCATTATATTGCATATTTTTCCAGCAGATTTCATCACCTTGTTTTTTGCAGGACGGCCCTTGCTTTACAGTCGACAATCTGAAGGGTTTTAAAAGATATTAAAGAAATGTTAAGAACACAAGCTTCTTAAATTTCAATTGCTTGTCTCTGTTCATTCACTTCTCACCCTAATCCTTCTGTCCAATCCAGTATCTGGACACGTGTATGGATGAAGCTCTACAGACTGAGGATTAAAACAACACAGTGTCGCTTCAGATTGTACCAGATCATTTGCACTTTCTACACTGCTTGTATATCATACTATGGGTGCTAAAGCTAAAAAATCATGGAGAGTTTTCACTAACTCACACTCAGTTATCTCAGTCCCCTGAGCTGATAATATAAACACAACTCTCCACTCTGTTAACTAGTTGCCATCCAAGTGCAAGAAGACAAGTATGGTGTGTGTCCAAGTCCTAAAATGGACAAAGACCCTTCATCGGATGAGCTCTGGCAAATATCAAACATAAGGTATGACCATGTTTTTTACAATCCCCCTGACCCCCCAGTAAAGGTTTCTTATTCAATTCTTTCTCTTTTTGTTTTTGTGTTTGTTATGGATGTTGCTAAGAAACGGTACAAATATGGAGGTAATAGATCAACGGAGGAGCAGGGGAGATACAGACTACTGATAAAGACTAAAACTGTATGAGAGTGAGTTTTCTCACTGCGCCATTGGTTTGTTACCCGTGTCATATTTACCACCTTATTTCTCGTCACAAGTAAGGTGATAAACGTTTGTGACTTACATTTGTAAGTAAGAGAGAGCGTGGCACTGAATGCGTGTGAATACCTTTGTTTGCTTTGTCAGTATATTAATGGTCACTGTGGCAGTGATACAAAGCATCTCCTAATAATTCTGATTCTTTATAAAACTAAAGTGAATATGGAACAGTGAGCATTGCTCATATTCTGATAAAACTACCCTTACTATCGCAAACTTCAAACACTTAGTGCTTGATAAAGTCAAGAAACAAATTCAAATGTGGGAAAGTGGTAATTAAATGTGAATTTATTTTACTAAATAATATCATAATATCTATTGAACTGTAAGCAATAAAGTAAATAAGCAAGAAACAGTGTCTGGGTCAAAGCAGACATTTATTTACAGAATGAAATAAAGACAAACGTTGTCATTCTGTTTTTTCTTTCATGTTTCATGAGGGAATTACCTATGGCATTAGATCCTTTTTTACACATTTTATCAGATTTTTCAACGATGGGGAATAAATATAATATTTTGTTGTTTTCTTTTCAGTTTGAATCCTTATGAAGTATGTCAATATATACACATCTCTATGTAGTCTCCAGCTAAACAAAGATTTATACCGCAAACGCACCACAAATGCTCAATATTCGTCTGGTTCCTGGTGGCTTTAAACACACGGAAGAAATGTACGTTCATTTGTTTTTGGAACCAAATATAAATCCAGATAAACTATTCAGAGCATTTAAATATACAAGGCAATAAGTTAGATGATGTGATGTGAGATGACGAATTTAATGTCTGTTTGAAAAACAATGAAATAATAAGGGACGGCTCATTTTTCCAGCTTTGTGTACTGAACATGTGGAGTGTTTGTAGTTTGTCAGTAAGTGTGTCTACAGCATTGCTCTTGTCTCTCCACCAGCCGCTGCTTTCTTCTTGTCCCTCTTCTTGATTCGATACATAACGATGATCAGGAAAAGAACTGCAAGATAAAACATTTCGTTAGTCTGTCTTTTCCTTTACTTTTAAATTTCAAGCGAAATCTCTATGCGTTATATTCCAATGTTACCGATGAAGCCGAAAACTCCTCCCAGTATTCCAATGGTTCCAGACAAGCCCATTTTCCAGCCATGAGCTTCTGGCTCGATGTAACAGTAGCCCAAACTAGTGCAGTTACATATATGCACTATGAGAGAAAAATGTATACATTTTAGTTGAGAGGCAATCCAACAAATTCAGTTCTTTATCACGTGATATCTGCAGAATGTTATATGCCTAGAGAGAGAAACAGAACATTAGTGTACCATCAAACTTCTGGGTAACACCCATCCCATCATTATCTTTGATGTTGATGGGAATAGAGATGCTCTGCTCAGTTGAGGGTTTCTTCTTCAGAATCAGCTGTGCTGAAGTTCCTGCGGATTCATAAACACGTCCATCGTGTCAGTCTTGTAAAGATAAGCATTGTTCACACCACACGTGTAGGTAGAGCATTAACATGTTTATGCACCCATAAAAATGATGACATCATTCATACTGTGTGTAGAATGAACATTTTCAGTCGGGCGCTAAAATGAGATTTACTCACCATCCACAGGTTTGATCTCCCAGTTCGGTGACTTGCGGGGCATGGAGAAAGTGAAAGGTTCTGAGAAAGGGTGGTTGTCCGTATCCACTGCTGTGAGGGTGAGGGGGGTCATCTTCTGGACACAGATGAAGCCCTGCTTGTTCTGCAGTACAGGGTAGTTGTCATTGACATCCTGCAGATGAATAATCACCGTCATCTCAGACTCCTGCTTGTTACCCTCTGAAAAGAAAAACATTGTAATCTTTATCACAATACACTCACTATAATCCTGAATTGAGTCGGAGATTAAGATAGCCGAACACTTCCTGTAATACGTAATAAAAATGTATTGTGTTCAGTGTTGGGTAAGTTACTCTGAAAAGTAATTAATTACTAGTTACTAATTACACATTCGATAATGTAATTAGATTACTGTACAAGTTACTCTCTTCAAAAAGTATTTAATTACTTATTACTAATTACTTTCTATATCCTACATCAACCTTGATGAGTTAAGTGATTCAAGGATAGCATGAAACGGCTCTTTTATTTCATTCAAATAAATAATATAAAACTGCGTAAAGTATTATTATTAATTACAAATGTGAGAATTATACATTAAAGCATGGATTTTAAAGTTAGACTTTGAATTTTGATGTAAATTCCTCTTCTGCACACACGCATATTACACAAAGTATTTAGTTTAATTACATCAGAAGTAACTGTAATTAAATTACAGAAAAAATAAGAGTAATCGCTTACTTTACTTTTTCAAGGGGAAAGTAATTAAATTACAGTAACTAATTACTTAGTAACTAGTTACACCCAACACTGATTGTGTTACAGGTTCGGCTCTGGGTTCTCACCTGTCTCATAAGCGATGATTTTGATAGTGAGCTCCTCCACCTTCTCTCTGTCTAGTGCGGCTTTAGTCTTCAGCTCTCCAGAATCAACATCTAACTGAAGACAGCCCTGCTCGTCCCCTTCTAACCTAAACCTGTCGACAGAACATAAAAGATGCTGGTCAATAATAACAAGACGTATCAAAGAATACGTGTAGAAAATAATACGCAACGTATGTTGTTATACAGTATCAGTGACGTTACTTGATAGTCTTTCCTTCTGGATCTCTTGCTTCAGCTTTCATTATTAAGTCTCCAACGGTGAAGTTTTCAGCAATATTAACATTAAGAGCCTCCACTTCAAATTTCGGAGGCTCGTCCACATCCACCAACCGAATGACGACCACCGCTGTTGCACGCTCATCATATTCCACTCCTATAACCAGTGGCTCTGGGTTACGGGCGTCAATCTGAAGCTTGTAGGAACCCTGGACCTCATAATCCAACGGCTATTGAGACATAAAGAAATATGAAAAGTGTGTGGGACGGTAGGAAGAAGAAAAAAGTGTGACAACCTCATTCGTTAAGTCTTATTACCTGAGCGATGTAGACTGTTCCTTCTCCAGTGGTTTCATCAAGTTTGATAGCAAAGAGATTATGAGGGTCTCCGGCAGTGATGTGATACTCCACCTTTGAACTTCCTGTTCCTGGATCATCCGCATCTGTGGCTTTGATGGTGAGCAATGTGGTGCCCAATTCCGCCAATTCAGGAACGCTGTAGGTCCCATACTGAAGCAGAATTGAGACGTTTACAGTAAATCAGAGCAAGATTTTAACCAACTTTAGTCTGTTATAATACATACATCATTTTTCTCAAAGATGGGGATCTCATTATTGATGTCGATGACTCTGATGATTGCTTTACACATTGTGGAGTGAACTAAAAGACAAGAGCCAAACTTTAGACAGACATTTACAAAAATGGATGCTTGCATCAGTTTAATCATGAGAAGACATAATGTAAATAAGTTTGATTGTACCTCCGTCGCTGACACTGAATAGGAGCTCATACTGGGGAACCTCATTCCTCTGGAATTTTTCATTGGCTACTTGAATTTTGGCTTTGACTTGATCGATGTGGAACATTTTATTGGATGGCCTGGTGGGAGTTTGGCTCCGGAGTGAGTAGTTCAGAAATGAGTTCAGCGAGTCTTCCTCATCAGCATCAAAAGCACGTAGAAAACCAATCACGCTGCCTAAAGAGCGACCAAAACACATGCGTATCATTCAAGATACACAAATATTAAGTCATTTTTTGTTATAAAAAGTGCTAAAATTCTTCTTTGCATTGATTGCATTGATATCTGTCTGATCCTCGCAAATGAATTTTTAATATTGATGCAATGCTTGTGTAGATGGTCGATGTGGATTTTTACCACTGGGCTCGTTCTCCTGGACTTCAAACACAGCTTCATCACACAAAGGAGCATTGTCATTCTCATCCTCCACCCGCACAGAAATTTCCATGGGCTTTTCAAGCTGAACACCCTGTTCGTCCTCCGCCATCACCACCAATATGTACTAAAATACACACATATACAGCACAATACATACATTCGTAACAATTCTATTAACTGTTGAAATAAAAAATAAATAAAAAATGAAACAGTTTCTCCCTCTAACTGCCATTGGTCAACCGAACAGGCCGTCCAGCTTTAAACTTTTGCAATTAACCAATATCCATCCCACTTACACAGGTGGCTTATACAGTATGTTACATCATCTAGTCTTATTTTACCCCATGTTTTACAAATACTTCATATTTTCAAATTATTTTTCCTTACCATATCTTTCTCTTCTCTGTCCAGAGGGCCAGTAACAAAGATCTCTCCATCCTCACTGACAGTGAAGGGAAAGGGGGCTCTTTCTTTCTGCAGCAGCCTGTACAGTGCGTTGGGATCATTGGCGCGCACCTACAACGCAAACAGTGCTGCATAATAAATACAAACACTGCTTTCCATAATATCACAGTATAGTATTCATATCTAGACTTACTGAGACCAAAAGCATTGGATATTCTGCTTGAAGATTTTCCCGGATCATCACTGGTCCAGGGTTGATCCAGAGGTTTTGAATGACGGCAATATTGACCCGTACCGTGTTGCTCAGTGCGTTTGGAGAGTTGCCTCCCAAGTCCTCTACACGAACTATTAGTGCATAATCTGGATCCTGAAGTAGATTCATTTGTCTTGTTTCTGAACATAAAAATATGTGAGTTATTAATGATTATTGCACAGCTTCATTCACTCTGATTGGTCAACCGTGGCATTTTGATATATTTTCATACAATATTTGACATATTGTTTGCAACAATAGCTGCTGATGAATATGTGCTAAAAAAATTGCCCTTAGTTTTTTTTAATCTGTCCATTATATGATTATTTCTAAATAAAACATGTCTGAAAAATATTAGAATAAAAATAGAATAAAAACATTTAATAAAAAGAAAGATAAAATTACACATTGGACGTTTAAATAAAAAAAGCAAAAATCTAAAGTGCATGTGTTTAAAAGGCATGGCACTCCTGTCAGTCAGTCCCACTAACTTTCCCTTTGCTGTTCAGATTGAGACTGATTTGAGAACGAAATGTAAATGTAATGTGAAAAAAGGCCAGCTTCATCTGTAATGTGTCCCTATGAAGGCTTAACTGCTTAAACTACAATTAATGACTGCGGTCTTATTCACTGCACGTGGCACGTTAGCACACGCTCGCTGGCAAATGTAATTACACTCGAGTAGTCATTCACAGACGCAAACACAAGTTTAATCTGAACATGAGCGCACTCATTTCATCCTTTTCCTGAATGACACAATTCTTTCTCATCAACACAAATGGAAGAGACAGAAATAGTGCTGGCAGGTGGTCAATTTGCTCAGCTCAATCGAACTTTTTATCTGTGAAAATCTGCTTCTTACAGGATGAGTTAGAGCTTACTGGCATTATACTGTCAGCATTGAGCACAGCCTAAAACTGATTCACTAAATTAAATAAAAAATGAAGTAAAATGGTGTTCTACATTTGCATGTATGTGAACAGATGTGAATGGAGCATGAACAGCATTTACACACTTATCCTTCCAAACAACCGAAAACTGCGGAATAATATGATCACGGCGTGTGTGTTTCTTTGTGTTCTCACCAGAACGCTGCACGCATGTGAAAAAGGGGTTGTGTTCAAGAGGCACGAGGCTCTTCGGAGTGCAGTAGTCGTCAAATTTTCTCTTCAGAACATCAGCATTGCCACGGACCTCCCCGCGTTTGTATGTCAATGTGGGCCGGGCCCTCAGAGATGCCTGTCCTGAAACAAAACAGCAAGACACCGCATTTAAAAGAAATGAGAGATAATTTTTGCAAAATTCATAACCAAAACCAACCTATACCGTAACAATGCGAATATGCTGTTTTTATTTAACGTTATGCATTTGTACCTGTTTAAGTTTACTTTTTGTTTTAAGATGGTTGGCTTACCTTCCTCTGTTATAAAGATCTCCCCATTTTCTGAGTTGATGCCAAAGTAAGGTGTGTTTGTGGGATTGGGGATCTGATTCTCGATGCTGAATCTCAGATGTGCGTTTGGTGTTTCGGGATCATCTGCATCTGAAGCGGATACCTGCAGGAATGGAATTCCTGTGAAGAAATAACAGCACTGCAGTTACAAATGTGACACTTGCAGAGTCTTAAGATGTGGATTTATGGCAGTTCAGAAGCCCTGTTGGGTCTCAGTCCCGCTGCTGTGTTTCTCACCTGCTGGTGAATGCTCTCGAACGCTGCCACTGTACTGACTTGAGCTGAAAACAGGGGGATTGTTGTTGACATCTATTACATGCAAAACAACGCCGTACGGTCCATCAAGACGCTCACCATCTACCGACAGTGCCTCAATCTGAAAAAAGTGTCATTGTTCGTTGCTTTTAAAATATATTTAAAGCATTTAAGTGCTTTGGATATTTGGAACTGGTATATATACAGAGGTTTTTTCAAATGTTAAAAGTATGTTATGTGATGTGTGTATTACTTCTAGATGATGGCTTTCCTCAGGGCTCCATTCCAATGGCTGTTCCAGGTACAGCCAACCATCTGAAGAGATACTGATCTTTCCCTCTGTCTCTCCACTTACGAGATACGAAGAAACACCTTCCACTGCAGATGTAAACTAAACAGAGATAAGGCCGGGAATCAAATTGAAATAATGTTTAAAAAATGACCACTGACATCGAAACTGGAGATATTCTAATAAACATAAACTCTAAGAACTTAGCCTACATATTGTTAAAAGTACAAACACAAGAACAGATCATACCTGGTAAATGGGATACGGCACAGGTGTGGCCTCTGGTACATCTAAAACTTTATTTTGTAATGGCCCCTTTTTACTCTCCAGACCTATCCCATGAGCCTGTTCCGAAAAAGGATTGACCAGTGAGAATTATGAAGCCTCGTGATGTGATCTGACATTAGAGAATCAAATTCCCATGTCAAAATATTGCCAACTGCTATAATGTAATGTTATGTGTCCAGACAGTTATGAATGAAATTACATTTAGCGTATAAATTGACTGGAGTCTATCACTAGGATGAGGAAGTTATTCGCAATTATATTCATATAGACCACTTCGGAACAACTTTCTGTTTCAGTTTTTTAACACTGAACAAAATACAACCAACAGAACAATGAATCAAAATGTTATACGGATTTAATATGCAGTATATGTAAGATTTTAAAAAGTTAATAAAATAAATGAAAAAAATTAATCGGGAAGTGCTTCTGGACCAGTATTTACATTTTGCAAAGTGGTCTATGTACAGTAGCTTCGAGTTGGTTGTGAGCAAATAGAAATGTTTTTCCTCAAAATATGAATGCGAAATTAAATAAATAAAAACATGTATTTATGCAGTATCAGAAGGGAAAATATCACATTAAATACGTTAATTAATTATACATTTTATTAATCATTAATTAAAAAAGTCATTCAAGACCAAAATCCATTGAAATGTGAGTTTAAAAAGGGAAGAAATGTGGGCTAGGCTTTGTCTGTGAATTTAAGTTTCTGGCCCGTGTTTCTACGTTAAGTCTTTAACTGATTAATGGTGTGTGAGCAGAAACTGGACTTCAGCACAGTTACTCATTTATGGACAGAATTAAAAATTGTAAGGTGACGACAAGGTCATCGAGTTAAAATCCGACTCCCACACACACTTACAACGCTGACGAGAACGGCCAGGTATAGCAAATGTGGACGCCTCATCATCCTGAGCAGCAAAACCTGATGACGAGAAAGTGAGAATGAGAAGTTAGATGAGAAGTTATTCCAAAAGCAATCTTAACATATGAGATGACAGCTTCATTACAGCATGCTGTTTTTTAACATGGATGCTCCAGTTGCACAAAGTAAATAATATTACAGTATGTTGAAGTGAAACCAATATGTACACGTGATGAGAATAGCCTGATTATAGCTTTCCCATTCACAAAAACTAAAAGTGACTTTAAGACACATCATCCTCTTCTTTAATGTTAAACTTCAGTTAATGATTATGAGCAACATTCACTCAAAGTGACTTCAGAAGTACTAGCCAATCAGAAATCCTGAGTCATATTTAAGATATTACAATGTCATCATATACTATACCTCTACAGTATAGCTTTGTGTTCAGAGATTCCTTACAGAGGAAATGAATAAATCATAATAAATCTGGATGTTATAGGTGTACGTTCAATTTCTGTCTCGTTTTGTATTCAAAAACAGCAGATGAGTGGCATTTGATGGTGACATTATGACTCGACTGTCGTGTGACACAGAACAAGAATCGCAGCTCATAAAAAAGGTTTTTAAAGGTTATTGGCATTCTGTGGGTGGCACCGTCTGTGCCAGACACTGTTGATTCTGTGTAAACGTGAGCATGTGTGTCAGTACATATGGTCCTACTTCATCATATTTTACAATGTCTCTATCAACAGTTGCTTTGCAGAGCTTAAATCATTTAATAAATCAACAATTATATTGCATACTTTTACCTACAAGGCAATGCACGTTTATTTATATAGCACATTTCATACACAAGGGCAATTCAAAGTGCTTTACATAAAATGATTGACAGAGAGAAACAAGACGTATCTTTAAAATGCAAATGATTTAAGATCACAAATACTTTAGATTTTAAGAGACAATAAAACAGCAATAAAATTGATTAAAAATGTGAGTGTATATATATAAAAAGAATAAGAGCAAAAGAAAAAGAAATTAGAAATAGAAGTGCAGTTGATGTAAACCAGTACAGTGCTCAGGTTGTAAATGCACAGCTAAACAAATGTGTGTACAAATAATTTATCTTTAAAAATATCACTTTCTATCTTTCCTTATAGAGCATCAAGTTGTTCTAATGTACAGATGTAAGGTCTCATTTATTAACACTGACGCAGAAGCTAACATAAACTAAAAACTAGCAATAGAGTTTTATGGCATTTATTAATCTTTATCATGTTAATACAATTGTTAATTACTGTTAGTTCATTGTGCATTAACGAATGTTGCCAGATACTATATTTTATTTTAAATATGCATTAGTAAATGTATAGGTAGATGTATTTGTATTTATCATCATTTATCAGGCTAACTAATATAGTTAACCAGTGGGAACAAGTGGAATCGAATGTAAAGTTACTGAAATCAATTTAATTTTTTTCATAAGTTATGAAGAGATATTTTACATGTCCTGCGCACTAATTATTTAAAAAAGTTTTAGAAATGGGGTCAAACGGAGGGCAGCAAGTGTTGAGCTGATGAGGATGTATGATTGTGACTAAATTGAAATAAATTAGTTTTCCTATAAAAATGGTTTGGAACCACCAGTTTCCACAAACTTTCTGCAATAATCCAGAAGACATGAGAATAACACCGATAAGAAAACCAAGCAGTGCCCTTTTCAAGGTCAAATCTCAGTATAAGACAATTAATGCAATATTAATTGATTCTTAAATTACTAAGAAAATTGTTTTTTCCGTCACATGATGGAGTTACATCATTCACTACATAGGATGGAGGTCAATGGAGTACATTAGTAAAATAAAATTGGCTTGTATACAAATGTGGTTCCATCCTTTGGCCCTCAATAAGCATAACACAAACGCAACAACAATAAAAGTTTTATCTACAAATCTTATCTGATCGAGCACATTGTGTCGTCCATGAAGAGCTGTGTTGGCCATTGTACTGTAATGCTGTATTTTAAAAAGCTTTAAGGTTTAGTGCTTTTCTGATACTGGACTTTTATTTCACTGATGTATCTGTCCGATCTATTGTAAAAGCTGGACACGCCTTAAAATGACATTGAAAATCGATTGTGGTGGCTGATAAGCTACTTTAACCCTCTACTCTACCACTGGAGGATAAACTGGTCAATATTATTGCCGTTTTATATCTGTTACCAACTATGGACGTAAAGAGACAAGACATTCTGCTCCACTAACTAAAATCAATTCTATTTTAACCAACAGTGTCTTTGAAAGATCTTGTTGAACAACGATAAAACTTTTCATTCAAAATTTGATTAATCATTTTTATACTGAAGGTGACCTTAATTCCAGATGAGCTTAAAAGGCCTGAATCACACTGACATATAAAACAGCATGACAATACAATGACACACAGTAACATTTCACAAGAAGAGAAAAGCAATGCTTTAGTTTTTTTCCAGCATTCAGGTACAATAGAATGGAATAACAAGAGGCCTTACCACTCAACCCAGACTTATGACCTCTTGTGACTTTCCAAGCGTACCGGTCAAAAACGTCAACTTTTTCCCATAAAAAAGCTGCTTATAAGCCAACTTAAATCCACACAAGAATGCTGCAACTACAAAGAGTCTACAGAAAATATCCTCAAATGCCCTAACATGGCCAAATCTAGTCAACACCCTTCCAAATACACAAAGTCAAAGATCACAGTTTGTCTTAGGCCCAAAAAACAACTGGCAGCATCTAAAACATCATCTTAAAAGCAACCCAAAGGAGAGCAACAAAAAAGACTGAAAGAGAGGATGAGAGGCACAGACCTGTCAGCCGAGCTCCTCTTCTCAACAGAGCGAAAGGTTTCCGTCTTGCAAGTACGTCCTGCCGGAGTCAAAGTATAACTAGATTTTATTGAACCTAATGATTGTCAACTGATTCACCGCTCAGGGGAGTGGCTGCTAGGTTTGAGATCTATAATAGTACCGGCTGGTGAATATTATAGTGGATCAAAGTATGAATAGGTGCGTTAATGTGTAAGTCTAAATGAAGAACACATGCTACACTGTTTAAATGAAAGGACATACACCTGTACATCCTAAATCTGAAACACGTCGCATTTAAACAATATAGCTCAGCTAGCACTAACAATACCAAGGTCATGGGTTCAATTACCACAGCACGCACATACTGATAAAATGTCATTTCCTTTCCTTTATAACCAAGGCCTTTATGCAGGGCAGATGAAATGATGAGAAAGTGCCGATAAATAGTTCTGGGTGTTGGAGAAAACTTTTCAGGAGTGTTAGGAGCTGTCTTACATATGGATGAAACTATACCATTCACAAAGTGCATAAAGATCACCTTCAGACAGCTGTGTGTTCAGAATCTTGAGTAATCTGCAATGTTTGCTCTTTGACCTGTTGACAGCTTCTGTCTTTGGGCTTGTTCTCTGTTGCCGTCTCAATTCTTCTGTGCCCCTGAAAATAAACTGCAGAGTGGAATTTGAAGGAGGTACAGCGTTGACTTCACAAAATTTACAAAAAACATTCTGAAGAATTTCTGATGAGTGACAACACACCTTTTCATAGTTACTATACCTGAGATGAATTAAAGCAACACGTGAAGGATTATTAATGAAAGTACTGTTAAACATTAACTTGTAAATGTAAATGTTTTTGGCCAAAGGCACCTTGAGCTGCAATTACTCAAGAAGTTGCCATCCTTTTCCATTGACTAATTATTATGCAGTCGTATCAGCACATTGGAGAGACGCACAAGAGCAAAGGTTAAAATTCAGAACAAGGACACATAGGCAGGAGTACGAAAGTAGGGAAATCCAGAGAGACAACTTCATGTTGGTTTAAGGTGAATTTATACAGGTGCACCGTAAAATAATAATAAAAATAAATAAATAAACTGTAAAATAACATTACAATTACATGTTTTCCTGTTTTTCTTGTAAATTTGCAGTCTTTTTCTGTAATTGTAAGTTTTTTGACCGTATTTCAAAAATATACATAACAATCTGTATAAAAAAACTGTAAAACTCTGTTTTACATTTTACGTTGAAAATCTGTGAAAAATAAAGCTGATCTTCATCACATTTATTCAGTGCTGATTAGCAACACTGTTGACAAATGTCTAATGTTTTATAATGACCCTTCCAGCTGTCTCATGCAAATCCTGCAAAAAACTCAATGCCTGTCCACTAGCCACGGGGAAATATTAATAGAGGAGTGAAATTTAGAACTTAAGCCCCTTGGTATCAGACTGCTCATCAAATCTGTTATGCTTTTACATATACTTATTGAACTGTACTCAAAACTGTAAATTTCCTCAAAATTATTTGAGTTGCCTTATCTGAGTTTACAGTATTACAGTGAACCATCACGCTACACAATCAATTGCACACAGCATCACTGGTTAAAAACACACATAAGATGATCATTTAGCTATTCTGCATTCTTGTATGTTAGAAAAACAATAAATGCGATGGAGGTCAGATAATGGTACACACATTATGTCCTTTCTAAGATGCACAGCTGGTCTATAATCCTGCCAAGGTGTATGTGTAATGTATTTCTGTTAATGTTTCACTCATTGCATCATTTCTTCATGTTAAGAGTTTGCAGAGAGATCCTTGTGATAATCTGCCAACCTATTGAAAGAGTTTCTCTGCCTATGGGCTTTGCAGGGTCCACCCCTTTCCTGTGACTATATATTGGCTAAGCGATATTGAAAATGGATCGATGGAGACCTCAGTTGAAGAGGAAAAACATAAACATTTTATATTCTTTCTGCACTTGTGCACTTCCAATGACCAACATATTTCAGTCTTATTGTACAAAAAAGGTATTTTATTTATTTTACATAGCATTTAATCAAAATTTGAATGGAATTATTTTCACACACAAGGTACAACAAGGTTATAAAAAAGATCATAGGCCTACAAAATTGAAAGGAACAGTTTGGATTCACACAATAATGCACATGTAGTATATCCATGGCCATATAGGCTACTGTCCTTCACAGAGGGAACAAAAGGCCTGTTTTTCTACTGCAGTCTAATATAGACATATACGGTACACACGGTTATCAATATTTCAATAAAACCTCATACAATATATTACAATTAAGAACAAACATTCAGTACAACTACAGTACAGACAGGTCATGACATGATTTGGACTTGATTTTTAACGTTGCTTGCTTGTTCTTCTTCGCAATCATTTTGTCAATGTAACGCTTTGCTTTTTTCGGTAAACTCTCGCGTCGCTTGTGGACGCAATGACGCGTGCTGGTGGTCTCCACGGAGTCTCTGCGCAGACGCAGCTGACGGATGGTGCCGTCAAACAAAGGCCAGACGTTGTGCTGCATCGCTGCTGATGTTTCAATAAATTTACAGTCGAAAAACGACGCACAGGCGCGACCCTCTGCAAAATACAAGATTACACAAGAGGACAGTTGAGAATCTCCCAGTGAGAATGTTAAACAATGTTTCTTTCAAATCCTGTACAGGTCAGACATTAGAGCAGACTGCCATCCGTGCTGAAAGCATTTAGGAGTTATTCCTATCTAAATGCAGATACACTTACCACTAATGGACACTTCTCGGCAACGCACCAGGTCGCATTTATTACCGACAAGAACGATGGGCGTGTGGTCTCCCTGGCGCTCGCGCCGCAGCTGAATGCGCAGATCTGAGGCGCGAAGGAAACTTGATCGGTCCGTTATTGAATAGACAATAATGAAAGCGTCTCCTGTCTGCAGACACCTCTCCTGCGTCCACCTGCCCTCGTCCTAATCAACACAAGCATTTATAAGTGCCTAGAAACTGTATATAAAGTAGGCTTAGATTAAAAAATATAAATTGTAAATTACCTCTGAATCCCACGTGTCGAGCAACGTAACTGTGGCTCTCTCACCGTCCACCATTATTGTCTGCTCAAATACTTCACCTGAGAACAAAATCATATTATCCATAAATAATAGATCATTTTGAAATGTACCGATTACTAATGTCTTACTATAATTCGATGACGAAAACTATGGTTTTACTACAGTGTCACCGTTAGAATTTACCATTGACCGACGAAAATAAAGGTTTAGAATGATATTTGTACTAAATGGTAACCGGCAAAAAATGGTTACACTTTCACCATAACAAAAGCAAGGTTACATTTTCATGTCTCAGTTTAATAGCCTATAAAAGATAAGATATCATTGCATACTAGACACATATGAGTTTGTGTTTATAAATATGAACAATATTATATTTGAGCAAAATTGCCGTCAAATTTCAACATACCTCCATATAACTCGCATTCGCTCCCCATACTGTCTGACGCTCCCGCAAATATGCTCGCGAGCGCTGACTTGCCAACGCCGTTGTCTCCGAGCAGGACAACAGTAAAGGGTCCGAGCGCCGAAGGAGGCGCAGACTCGCTGGAGAGAGCCGAATCTGATGACGACGACGAGCAGCTTTCGGTGGAGCGCGAGCACAAGTTGGAACGGGAAATAGCGACGTCGGGGGTCGTAAGGGCATCACCCAGCAGCTGTCCTGCATCCGTCGCACAAATGCTCCACCTGTGCAGGTGATGCTGCACGCGCATACTGTGGCGCCTCATGTTCGTCAGTAAAGTCATGTGGAAAGAATAACTTTCGTTAAGATCGGGAGATGCTTTCTTTGAGACTTCTATCGCTTCCAGGAACGAACTGTCTATAAATCGATTCACCCAAATCGAGAACGCATCACTGGGAACAAAAGTGGTCCGATAATAGATCCGTTGAGCACCTGAGAAGCCCTGATTGAACGAAAGATCAAATTAGTCTTCGTAGAGATATCTTCGCAGTCTGGAATCAGGTTGCGCGCTCTTTGCGATGGTAATTCCGTCCGTGTTTTGCGCAGTAATGTGCTTTGAGTTCTCAGTGCAGTAGTTCGTGGTTATATTAAGAAGGTCTCGGTGGCGAGGATTTCCTTGACGTCATTTATCCCTCCAATGAGCTCCGCCGGGTCTTTCCTTATATCGGCCGGTAGGTGGGAAATGCTTAATTTCATTTATGCGCAGCGAGTCGTGATCGTTTGCTTTGTGCAGAGAATGTACAGTATGCTGACTGCAAAATATACATCATGCTGAGAAATGTGCTTTCAGGAAATAACATAAATAAAATGCATTTAGAAAAATGTATCTCAGTTTTTATTATTATATCCAAATGTATACAAAACTATGGGATTGAAATGGACTGTGGGGTGCCATAAGGGCAAGTGGCATTATGCAACGTTAAAGGCTATGTTAGTAATCACAGGGAATTTAAGGCCAGGTTAAAGTAGGACACATTGTGACAGTAGATTTTACCAGGACATCTAATAACTCCTAATATAGACACAGACAAAAACGTTTTTAGCTAATGAATGAATGTGCCTGTTACAAAGGATAAGAAATACGGTATTATACGACTGGCGATACAAAATCATTGCAATGCAATGCAACTGAAATAAAACCTAAAATAACAAAACACATAAAAAAGAACAACAAAGCTAATCTCATCACGCATATTCTGTTAAAATGTATATATGCAAAATTCACAACAGCTGAATGAAAACACCGAGCACTGGATGCAAACATTTTTCAGAAGCTCCAATGTTTATAAATGCACAAACATGCCTGTCAACACAGTCATGCAGATCGCATTCATTCTGTAGGCTCCTGAAGGAGGAAAAAGTCACAGATTATAGTGTTATATTAATGTGATTGCTGTGATGACAGTTTATATATTCAGATCTGATATGGCGGATAGGATTGGGGATAAGAGAAATCTCAGCAGAGTGCTGGATTGCTCCTGTAAAGCTGCTTTGGAACAATGCACATTGTGAAAAGCGCTATATAAATAAAATTGAATTGAATTGAATTGAATTGAATTGAATTGGATTACCTCTATAAACCCTCATTCATCTCTACGAGCGGATCAGAAATAGGCCACTGGAGATCAGAAGCCAGTAGAGAGGAAAAGAGGTAAACAAACAGCTTGAAAGGGTGCTTTACAGATGATATGCATGACTCATGCACCAACATCAAACACAACAGCCTACAACATGGTACTTGGTTTGAAATAACTGCATTAGAATAATCAGGCCATAATCAGGCCCACATCATTTCAATGGGCTTTAGGTCTGGACTTGCAACCAAATTTGGTACAGAGAAAATTACATACTATAAAACCCCATTGCGTGAACTATACGTCCAAATTTTAGTTAAACAGCTGGTGTAATGCCACCCAGGTCCTGATGCAGAAACATACCCTTAAAACAATCACACTCGCATGACCGTGCATTCAGCAAAGCAATTAAGCAAACACTTGTGAATCTATTGAAGTTTGCATAAGATAGGGTTGCTAAAGCTAATGTGTTCTCAGACACCAAGGATGAGACCTAAGTTGACCGTTGATCCCAATTCAGCAACTGTAAGCGGGCCAGGAAATTAGGGATGAGTTAGTCTCGGAGAGCACGTGCACAGCCCAAATAGACAGATTAGACAAAAAGAGGTTTAACCCCGAACTTAACCTGCAACACTTTTACCTTTCTTTCACTGTCAAACCCACAGGGATAACTGACCAAAAAAGACAACCCCTTCATCTTTTACTCACCCTTATATCATTCCTAACATGTATTACTTTCTTCTACAGAACACGAAAGAAGATATTTTAAAGAACATTTGTATCAATGGTTCCCATTGACTTCCATTGTATTGACACAAAACTAGAGATATTTCTCAAAATATCTTCTTTTGTGTTCCACAATGAAGAATGACATGAGGGTGAATGAATATTGACAGAATTTTTGTTTTGGAGTGAACTATCCCTTTAACCTTTAACCTATAACAAAAGTTGTGACGCATCAAGTACCTGGAATCTTCCACTGCAACGAGCCAATACTGGATGCAATTCTATCAATTTTTTTGAAAAATTTAGTGATAAATTATGTGTCCTTGATTGACACATCTACATGAATTATGTGTATACCATTATTTTATTAATATAACTAGAACAAGTGAATTGCCTTCCAAAGTCTCTTTCAACTCAGAAAAAGTTTTGTCACAAACATTACTAACCTAAATGATCTGTAATCTTAAAGGCCCAGTGTATGATATTTATTATAAAACGGTCAGTTCTGGTCCTTGATTCTGATTGGCTGAGCGGAGTTCTAAGCCGTTATAAAATACCCCAATATATAACGGCTGACCGCACCACATAGCCTAAATATCATTTTATTTACTTTATTTTATGAAACCTTGCAAAGCATATGGAATAACCGTTTTATAAAAGCAATAAGCCCCACGATGCAGTGGGTTACAGTGCATTTTCTTGGGGCTTATTGCTTTAGTAGCATCTAACGTTAGCGGTGAGGTTGCGAATTGTAACCAACATCCCACTCCACCCCTCCCCCTCCCTTTCGAGGCACTACGGTGGCTGACACAGGACTAAGATGTGATCATGTTTTCACTTCTTTGCCGAAGGAGATAACGTATTTACGAAACACACTCTGTAGAGCAGTTTGTCCGTTTAGGGCTACTGTAGAAACAACATGACGAATTCCACGTAAGGGGACCCGCGGTGTATGTAGATAGAAATAGCTTGTTCGAAGATAATAAAAACAACGCTTCATTAAGGTATTATACACCTCTAAAGACATAGTTATGTCTTATATTATATTGCATTTCTGTCAATAGATCCTCCAAAAAATTACACACTGGACCTTAAAGAACATCAATTATAGGCACATTTATTTGCGTCTTGCTTCTATCATGGGACTTTGCACCAGGAACAACAAGTCCTGTCGTACAGAAGTGACCATACTTACAGTAAAGTGCTGGCAGAGTCAGCAGATGAACATACACACATCCCTACAGACTGAATAAACATTATAATAAGTTACTGCGGTAACAGTTGCTAGGATGTCATTATCACAGCCTGGACAGTGTTAGGCTCTCAAGAGGCTGCTCACACACACAAACGTGTGACACCGTCTCCAATACTCAAACTATCCGCCAAAGACACATCGCACAAAGAAAGAAAACATCTCTGACTCACTTGTTATACGACAGATTTATGATTAATTATACACTCATTTAAACACTAAAAACAACAGCGAGAAAAGGGCACCAGGTTTGATGTTCATGAGTCATACAGCTGGCGAGCTGATTTCCTGATGATTATTTTGTGCTTTTGTTAGTTCTGATTCCCTGTAGTCAGTGTTTCTGTCTCACTAACGCTGGTATGATTTGGCTGGTCACTGCATTATATGATCCATCTGTCCAACCAGTAGCATCATGATCAAAGATTGTCCTATGGTGTATGGTAAATACAGAACTGTCCAAAATGGCTAAAAGGGAGAAATAATTTAAGCAAATGTTCATAATATGTCCACCCCTGTTATAAAATGGATAGATCAACACTTCCATTCTGAATGGATGAGCCACATTCAACTTGCATCGGTGATTATACATTTTATATTAAGTTTCAACATTGCTTGCTAATTGTTAAAACGTCAGTTTGTATAATGATCTGAAATTACTTTTTGCGGAATACTTTTTTTCATAATTATTAATGAATACAATATTTAGTGAACACTGACGCTATAATATTGCTACTCAGTTGAGGTGGCTTTCAGGTACAAAACTACTCACTTAAAAAGCAAACACATAAAACATATAATTAAGATAAATTATTTGTGAAAACTAGGTTCTAAGGCAAAATGAATCAGACCCAGAGCTATTTCAAAAGTAAAAATACAGCCACGGAAAAAATTCCAAATTTTTCCAAATTTTGGAGACAGTTCCAAATTTTTATGTAATCGGCATTCCTACATGTGTTGTGTCCATTCCAGTCCAGTGTCTGTTGAATTTCAACAAAATCAAACTCCAGGAGTGACAAAGTCATCCAACAGCAATGTGAAAGACATGACAAGACACATGAAAACTGATAAAAATCAAGGTTATCAAATAAAAAATATTTTTTACTTTTCCTACATACATTACTGTTGTATTGCTTAAAAGTGAATATGAACTTGTTTTCTTTGCAGTATTTGAGGTCTGAAAAAATACAGAGCATCTTTTCTGTTATTTCGACATGTTTCTTCAGTTTTCATTTTCTGCAAATAAATGCAAATAGAAACTATATTTTTATTAGAAATTTGGGAGAAATATTGTTAGTACTTCACAGAATGAAACCAAATTAATTTGACCTAAACACATACCTATAAATAGTAAATAAAAAACCTGAATTTAATTTTTTCGGCCCTGGTGTATTTTTTTGTTACCGTTACGTTGCTATTCTTTTTCTGTCTACGGCTCTGATTGAATCACCCAAATGGAGCTGATCTATGTGTTCCCTAAATGGACACAAACACAATCACTCACCAAAATACATGTAAAAAGATGAAATGAAAAGATTTATTATCAGATCAAATTTCACATGAGATATTTACACAAAACTGAGAGAAGGGGGTTTTATGAATAATAAGGACAATTATACTGTGGGTTGGGATTTTGAAGTGGTACTCTGAAAGGCAAATGTAATGTGGTTACAAGCATGATTTAAGTAAATGTCCTCGTATGATTGGACGGTTCCTGCAAAATGCCTCCAGTGCATAAGCTCAGACATGCTGACACGCTGTGGAAACGCTGCTGCGCTGTTGGCATGGCGACCGAGCTGACATGCCCTTCCTGTCTCCTCACTCACCTCCTTCACAACACCTGGTAAAAACAAAAACAATAATGCAAACATTAAATGAACATTAAAAAACTAAGCAAAAAAGTCATTTTTATATAATTATGCATGCATAGGAAAAAATTATCTAGCCACTTGAGACTGTGATCAACACTATGTATGTTTGCATTTATTTACTTGGTGTGTTTCCATCTCCAGAACACTGGCAGTCCAGTAGGTCGTGAGTGAGGCAGGAGGTGTTCGAGTCAAAAGTGAAAAGATCCCGCAGCTCTTCCACAGAAAAGCTAATATGCTCTCCCTTTTTGATCAAGTCCACCACTGTCCCAGAAAGTCCCTGTTTACTCACCTGCCTCTGATAAATCTTCTCTTCAATGGAACCTACGAGAGAAACGTGCACTTCTGCAAAACTCTATAAACTAATATCCTTTATCCAACAATAAATCATCACACCGAAAGCCTTCCAATAATAAAAAGTGTGATTCATCATGTGATGTGTCATAACATCCAGCCTATCGGTCGAAAAGAAAGAGAAACAGTTTGTGTGTGTCATGATTCATGAAAGACTGCGAGATGTTTTTTAGTCGAGTCATGCTTGATGTTGTGCAGTCATAAAAAAAACACAACGCTACATTTATGTATTGACAAAGGGGGCAAAGAGTTGGTCGGTCACGTTTCCTGCGCTGTTTACAGATTTCATGATTACCTGTTGTAAGTAACCTGTAGATGTGAACTGTTTTCTTCTGTCCATCACGCCACACTCGTGCCATAGCCTAAGACAAGAATATCGATAAATACAAGATGATTTAAGTATAATAAAACAAAATAAAACATTCATTGTGACTGTAAAACTACGTAAGACCAAGATGAGTGATCACTGATAATTAAAAAGGCAGTAAAATGATACAGAGCCCTTCAGAAGTAAAAACAACTTGATCAAATCCACATACTGAGGGAGGCCTGGGGGATTTGTTTGTGCTCACTGCCATCTAGTGGCCACCATTAAAGGGAACTCAGGGTATAGAGAGATGTATGGCTTAATACGTTGTAATAGCCTTACACTACTAGCATTTGTCATTAGAAACACATCAAATATTTTCATTTCTTTAAAATTGTAATACTCATTTTAACCTAAGGAGGCTGCTATGTTCTTTTTTAATGACGTAAAATGGTTGCACGCACAGGCAGCCAAACTGAACACTGACACACTAATCAGTTCTTCAGTAAATATAAGGTACTATAGGATAAAAAAATATATATAAATAATGCTAAAATAGTAAAGAAAGAAAATAAAGATGCTATTTGGTGTATTTTCATATTGTTGGTCAGAAACAACACAAACATACATATTAATAACCAAAATCATTGCGAATATAATATATACACGATGCTTTTAGCCATATAAAATGCACATTATCCTGGCTTGTGTCAAGAGGACATACTGCCACCTACTGTCCCTGTGTATTTATATCTGATCTTATGTTTGACGTTTCATATTTTACTTTTTTATAAAACGTGTGAACTTTGCTGTAGCGTTAAGAGAACGGGTTTAAGTTGCAACCATTTGACGTCGCGGATTTTGACGCAAAAAATATTTTTTCAAAGCTTATGAATACTGTGACAGTTACACCGTTTTTAATTTCACATTTATAAAGTCAATGCCATTGTTAATATATTAAGCCATACATCTCTCTACACCCAAGGTTCCTTTTAAATGAGACATGTGGGAATACAGTCCTGGTCAAGCGATATCCAACTTTGGCCAACTGTCTAATCGCTTTTTATTCAAATATATTATTAAAGATTAAAAAAACATTGTATTCAATAGAATAATCAATAGTATTTGCATGCAATAGAATGTAATAGAATACAATATTGAACAAACCCTAACCCAGATCGTAAACATTTTTAGTAAACCTAACCCTAAAATCCATTTGGCTGTCGAGAATGTTGTTCTAGGACAAACAAGGATGTTGACTCAATACATGTGGTGCTTTATAAATTAAATTCAACACATGATGCTATCTAGTGTTGTGTTCCTAAACGAACACATATTTCGGTGCTTTCTAAATAATGCTCCATTAATCCTCTGCAATGTTACATGGAAAACCATTATGTGCACTGACCTGTATGTCATTGGCTGGGTTCCAGTCTATATCATATAAAACAAGATGGGATGCACCAATGAGGTTAAGCCCCACCCCTCCAGCTTTAGAGCTGAGTAGCAACAGGAAGTTGGAGGAGTGCGGGCTGTTGAAAGAATCAACAATTCGTTGTCGCTGGGCAACAGGGGTCTGTCCATCAAGCCGACACCATTTATAGCCAATGTGATCACAGACATTCTGCAGCAAGTCGAGCGTTTGTGTATAGTTGGACACCAAAACAACCCTAGAGAGAGAGAGAGAGAGAGAGAGAGAGAGAGAGAGAGAGAGAGAGAGAGAGTTATCTAAACAATAAGATGATGTCTGTATTTACTCTATAAATGTTTAACAGTAGTGTTCGTGTACCTGTCTTTGTTATTGACTTGTTGTATTGCAGACAGCAGGTCTGTTAGCACCAGAAGCTTTCCAGAGTCAGCGGTACTGAAGGCACCTGTGGAGTAGCCCTGAGGGAACAGCTCCATCACTCCATCCTCAAACATCTCAGCCGGCTTTTCCTGTAGCAAACAGTGAAATCAAAAAGCATCAAAACTCAGATAAAGAACTAGATAACATTGCCTATTCATCTGCCTGAGGCATACTACATAATGTAAATATGCAAGGCATGCAGACAGCGTTCAGTGATGCGTACCTGTAGAGTGTTATAGAGCAGCCCGGGGTGATTGCAGAGTTTCTTCAGAGCATTGATGCATGCGAGGTGTGGGCTGTGCGTGTATGCGTGTGTGCCGCTGCTGGAGAAAGAGGCTCTGATGGGTCGTGTGGCCAGAAGGACTCCATAAAGACGCAGCTGCAGCTCAGTGGGTTTGCAAAAGACAGTCCACTCGATCCGCTCCGACAAGTACTTATTAATGATCTCCTGCGTGCGTCGCAAGGTAAACACGCCTGTTAGACGGAAGAGCTCAGCGGCACGCTCCTCTCCAATACACCTTTCCTCCTGAAACACACAAAGTGACGGTCAATGCACAAGATTTTAAATGGTGGATCCACAGAAAATTTTTGATAGACAAAAAACAGACCTGCATCTCCCATATGAGCCCCAGTTTTATTACTCAGAGGTTGCTCTTTTATTGCTTGGGGGAGATGATGGATTTCTTAGACTAAGTTGATATTTAAATGAAACACAACTCAGATGTTTTTTTGACAATTGTTAAAATACACGAGGAGTGTGGAGGTGTAAAATGAATATAGATTGTAGAGGTAATGAAATCTAGATTTGGGTAAATCTGATAAATAGTAAAAAGCTCATATTGAGATTTTCAATAATATTGACTTTTGATTGCAGACTTGGCAAATCTGAGCTCAGTTTGTGACGCTGTTGAGATCTTCTGAAACTAGACACATTTGTGAGATTTCTGGCTCTTTTCACAAGAGAAATATCTGACACTCAGATAAGCCTTAAAAGGGACAGTTCACCAAAAATGAACATTCTGTCATCAATTAGTCACCCTCTTGTCATTTCAAACCATTCTTTCAACTGAAAAACAAAAGAAGATATTTTAAACAATGTTGGTACAACGGTGGTCCCCATTGACTTGCATTGGGTGAGTAAATAATGACAATTTTCATTTTGGGTGAACTTTCCCTTTAAGCAAAACTTATCATTTGCTCTCTATTTAATCGCATTGATGTCTAGGAGAAATTATTGACATATTCAAAATTAAATTAATTTTTTTTTATGGGTCATTGTGAGCATCTGCTATACCTCCGTGCAGGTGGGCTGGCGAGATCTCAAAATTGGCTCTTCGTAAATCTTCCTGTAGGCTGCAGATGTTCCCAGAATTCCTGGATTTACAAATTCTATGATGGAATAAAACTCCTGAAGGTCATTCTGCACAGGAGTCCCTAAAAAATACCAAACGAATCATGTTATGTTATTATGTTAAATTATTATAATCTTTATAATTGTCAACTCATTCTTACAACTCTTAAACTATTCTCATTTTTATAAAAGGTGTGTGCATTGCGTCTAAAATAGTTAAAATGAAATAAACCTGTTAATATAAGAAGGCGTTCACAGGAAAGAGCAGTGAGTGCGCCGGATGTTTTGATGTTGCTGTTTTTGAGTCGATGACCTTCATCACAGACGAGCACTCCAAAGTCCAACTCTTTCAATCTGTCCACCGAGCGCAGCAACATCTCATAACTGATCACCATGACAGAGCAAAGAGGGGACGACACGAAATCCTCCACACGGTGATCCTACATGAACAACACATACTTTGTGATTTTAAATACTTTACAATTAAAAAAGTTCTTCTCACAATACCATCACAGTCATTACATGAAATCACAGGCTTTCTCTTTCAAGAACTGAAATAAACTAAATTAAAACTGCGCTGTCTTCTACACACCTGGTCCACCGTGTAAACACTGATCCTCTCTCTCCCGAGCCACTTGTTAAACTCAGCGGCCCAGTTCTTGACCAAACTCCCAGGACACACCACAAGCGCTCTCTTAAGCACAGGCCGTCCACCGTAGGGACCCTGTCTCAATAGTGTCCACAGCACACAGACACACTGCAGGGTCTTCCCAAGCCCCATCTCATCTGCAAGAATAGCCCCACAGCGACCAGCCAACCTGCAACAAACACAAACATGTGCAAAAACATGCATGACAAACAAAAACATGAAGTACATAATTTTTTTTACAAAATATGTCATTTTTTGTTACCTCATTCCCATTAAGCATTCATAAAGAAAGACCACGCCCTCTCTCTGATGTGGCCGAAGATGATTGGTCAGGTGAGGGTCCACGACCACATCCACCAATGGAGATCCAGATTTATTATGTAGCCACTGGTGATCGGTTGATGGTCGTGGCATCACAAGAGCTCCTAAGAATATGTAAAGAATGAGTTATGTATCATCTGACCGTGTAAATTATATTAGGTTAAACGTGTGCTATACCTGGTGAATTGGGGTCATGTCTGGGTTTACAGGGGGCTCCCTCAGAATGGGAATCTTGAATCGCTCCTCCTTTAAACGCTGGCCTTGTAAAGGATTTGGCCAGCGGTCGATATACAGCAGCCTTCACGACTGTCTCTGCTGAAGTCTCAACGGAAGCGTCTTTAAAACAACGGCCCTTGGCGTAGTCCTCATTGGAAATGACCCCCATTACCTCAATTTGCTTCCCTCCCACCATAAGAGTCTGACCCTCACACAGACTCTCCAGCTCAGAGGCTTTGTAGCCTGATCCTAACAGACAAATCTAATTTAACCATGGATCTCATTTATAGATCTTTATATTTGATCAATTTAAGAGTTAATAATTGATCATTTTCAATATTTGCTTATATACAAATATACATTTCTTCACAATACTATACAGCAACCAATAGTTTTAGTAATTGAATTGCCAGTATGTGCTGTTACAGACTAACCTCGTCCAATGTCCCGCCCCTCCATGTCTTTGAGCACAACACTCCGCCCCTTGGCGACCAGCACAGCGTCACCTTCCCAGCGCTTGTGCTTTCTTGATGATGCCTTGCACCACATTACACTGTAGTAGCGCACTTTGAAAAAACAAAACAAAACAAAACATGAAGGAGCTTTAAAACACATCATAGCCTATAAATCAGACACAGCATTTTATAATCAAATTACTACATTGTAATAAACTACGGGGCGGTTTCTCATACAAGGCTTAAAGGGACAATTCACTTAAAAATAAAAATTCTGTCATCATTTGTTTACCCTAGAATTGTTCCAAATCTGTATACATTTCTTTGTTCTTCTGATGAAGTTCTATGTTCTATGCCACTAATTACTACCATAGTAGGAAAAATGACAATGGTAGTCAAAAGTGCCCCAGAACTGTTTGCTGTTCTACATTCTTCAATATATCTTGTTTGTATTCAACAGAACAAATAAATGTATAATGGTATAATGTATACTATGGTGGTCAATATCCGTGTTTCCATCACCCTGGATTTATGAACATTTTGAAGTTTTGCATCAGAAACGAGTGATGGAAACACCAAATGTTCACGGATACTTGAGGTGGTTTTAATTTTTTGCGAAAAACAGTTAATGCAAATAATAAGAGATGGAAACGCATTTGCTGAATAAATTCAGGAGTAGCAAACGTTAAAGCCACGAGACAAAGTGGCTGTTACCGTTGATTGTGTCTTTCTGGTTTCCAGATCTTTTTTATTTACTGTTGGTTACTAGGTTACCAATACCACCGTGATCCGCTCGAGGAACTTGATGGAAAAGCACCAATTTAGCATTAGTCTTTCCTCCTGTTATTGCGAACTTTGAAAAGATTCGCATTACTTTTGGATGGAAACCCGGCTAACGGTGGCAAAGAACTGTTTGGATACAAGCATTCTTCCAAATTTCTTTCTCCGTGTTCATCAGAACAAAGCCATTTATGTGGATTTGGAACAACCCAAGGGTGAGTAAATAAAGACAGAATTCTCACTTTTGTTCCTTTAAAGGGGTCATATGGTGTGAATACGTGTTTTTCTGTCTTTGGTGTGTTATAAGTTGCCCATGCATGTATTAGACACATAAGTGTCGGAACAAAAGATGCATTCTATCTGAAAGCGAATGCTCACCCAGACCTGCCTGAAACGCCTCGTGTAACCACACCCCCACAAATCCACGTCAGTTCGTGGTATGATTTGACTAAGACCGCCCAAATGTATACGCAAGTAAGGTGGGCGTACCTGTCAGTACAATTGCTTTGGAAGCTGATGTTCCAAATACGGTAAGAGGCGTTACATTTCCGTCACACGCTTGCAGTATTCGACCAATCACTAAGCACTGGTTAACTGGCCAATCATTGCACACCTCGCTTTTCAGAGCGATGATCTTTATAAAAAATCTGTGCTTTTCAGAGAGGTCGGGGCAAAGAGGAGATACAAACATGCACGGTATGTGGACAATACAGCGTTTTTGAACCTTAAATCGTGTATACACATTGCATTATATCTAAAACAAACGATAATATTCGTTTTACCCGTGTCATATCACCCCTTTAAGACTAGTCCTAGACTAAAATAAATGTTAGAGCTGTCTAAAATGAAAACAGCTTGCACTGCCAGATCTTAAAATATATCTGAAAATATATCAGTGCCATGCGTTTTGTCTCAAATGTCAGTAATGTTTTTATGCAATACCTGTTTGTTTAACTGAAATGTCCTAATTTAACTAAAACCAAGTCCTGGATTAATCTAATCCCTGTCTGGGAAACCACCCCTCTGTGTTTTGTTCCTAAACATACTGCTGCAGCCACGCACAAAAATAAATATGACACTGTAGGGCGGTGTCCCAGACATGGCTTAAGCCTAACCCCAGACAATAATGCATGTTTGAGTGGTCTTAACTGAACTTAACTTGCACTGAATACCTTAAAATACATCAGACGCACTGTTTTGTCTCAAGATGCGTACCACTGTTTTTCTAAGGTAGCCTACTTAAATGTTCTAATCTAGCCAAGGCTTGCTCTTGGTTTTTTCCTAAACCCTGTCCGGGAAACCGCCCCTTTATCAACAAAGTCAACATGAACACTTCTTGGCAGAGCACAAATGTTAAAGTGATAGTTCACCCAAAAATAAAAATTCTTTCAATGTTTACATTCCAAACCTATATAAATTACTCCCGCAAAACACAAAAACGTTGGCAACCAAACAACATGACTTCCTCTGAATAGACACACAACCACTAAGACATTTCTCAAAATATCTTCTTTTGTGTTCCACTGAAGAAAGAGTCTCATACAGGTTTTGAACAACATGAGAGTGATTAAATGATGACAGACATTTTATTTTGGGTGAACTATCCCTTTAATATCAGTGTTATAAACGTTGGACTAAAAAGATGAATGAAAAGATGCTCAAAACACTGAGATTAAAGCACTGACAATTTTATTAGTGTTGACATACAAAAGATTCTTGTCCAATCACATTCACACACAATAACATTTATTCCCGCAACAGACATGAAAGCGATTGTTGTAAAAATGTGAACAGAATAAAAAATAAACCTGTACAAACAAGAAAGAACTGTACGTAAGTCTGACGATTGTACATACACAATGCCAACCATACAGCACATGACCAGACAAAACGACAAAATATGTTGAAGTTCCCTTTATGCTACATTTTTAGACACAACACTGTATGTCACAACAGCGGCAGCCCGTGGCGAAGTCTGGCGGCCCTCAATTTCTCTACTTTAACCTTTGACCTGAGAAGCTCCTCCTCCAACTGTTGCTTTCTTTTAAGGCCCTCCCTCTTCTCCTCCAGATAAAGGCCCAGTTTTCTGTGATTGGCCAGAAGCAGCTTGTGCTCCTCTCGCATCATCTGCAACATTTCAGCTTCATAAACAGGGTTTTTGAAGGCTACCCTGTCCTGTTGATACAGGCTCCTCCTGGGGGCGGGCGCTAACGGTGAGGGCGGTAAGTGTATGGAGGAGGGGCATGGAGAGATGGAGCCTGCGTACACGTGGGAGACTATTTCCTCGTCCTCTTCATCTTCTTCTTCAAACACCTCGTTTTCTCTCTCGTTCTGTCCGTGGTGGGTCTGACTGCTCGGGGTGGCATCAGTACTGGGTGAACCGTGTGACGTAATCAGCTGGATATCGGGAGGCGGCTTCACATCGTCTGACTCCACCCTCACAGCAGCCACAAGTGGATATCCTGACAACACTGGGATGGAGAGACTGCTGCCTGGCTGATCTACTATGGGAGAACTCCTCTTGAACTGAAGCCTAGCATAGAAACATATACATGTGATGTCAATACATAAATAATTGATAAAGAAACGTTAAGATCACAACTTAAACACTTATTCTGCATGTCTCTTTATTTTCAGTTTAGATACAACTATTTCAACCGATAGACAACATCTATACTTTTGAAAGTACCCTAAACATTAGTATCATGCTATACGAATTCAATTTTTATAGTGGTAGCAGGCAGCAAAACCATGGTAATCTTGTTTATTCTAAATTAATTTACCATGGTACTGTACAGTGGTGGTATCAGGTAGTAAACCTATGTTAAACAGATAGTTTACCCAAAAATACCCAAAAACAAAGACTAAGACTAGAGAAATGTTTCAGTGGTTTTGTGGCCATATAATGGAAGTCAATGGGGGTCAATGTTGTTTGGTTATCAAAAATCTTCAAAATATCTGCTTTTGTGTTCTGCAGAAGAAAGCCATACAGGTTTGGAGCGCCATGAGGGTGAATAAATGATGGAAGAAATTTTCATTTTATTAATCTGATTTATACCATGGTACTGAAATCCATATACCATTGTATTAATGTTTAGGGTACCATCGAACATTAATATTCAAGTTTGTTAAACATTACCACAATGGTATTTGAATTTCAGTAGCATAGTATAAATCAGATTACCATGCTTTTACCACCCGATACCGATGTACAATGGTACTACCACAATACTTTTATTTTGTTAGGAAAACACATTTACCCATTCAGCTAGATGAATGAGATTATCCACCTCAGTAGCTCTTTGCTGGATTTGACTCAAGGTTATAAGTGACAAAGAAAGACCACAAGACCTGAATTTAGACCTGAGGCTGATATTGAGTTGACTACTCTGTTAACTACTCCGGCGAGCCTGGCATTAGCACAGCGTCGGAAATGCAGTTAATGACATCCAAATCCCCTCAGTACTGCAGCTTACCTCTGGCACAGGAGGACACACATTGAAAGGACTAGTGTGGGTGTGTGCGTCTGTTTTGACCACAGACAATAGAAACGGTAAATTAAACTGCTGAAGGAGATGTTTACATGTCTGTCTAGAAAACCTGCTGAACTCTAATGGGCTCAGCGTCTCACTGAAAATCTCAAAACAATTCTGTTCGGTTATTAACAGAAGCTATTATTAAAATGTAATAACCAATAACATCTCAATGATGCCTAGGAGAATTTGCATAGGCGTGTTGATAGTATTTGTGCGTTTATGCATAGACATACTGTGTCTGTACAGTATGTAGTTTTTTTTTTATTTCTATTGTCTTTTCTAAGAAAATCTCCTTATGTCAGTTTTGTCTATAAATGTAAGCATGTGCATGGGGTAGGAAAAATGTGTTTGGTCTTTCTCACCTGTGGAGTGCACTCTGCTCTTTGTCCCCCACATGAAACAGTTGCGGAATCATTTCTAGGATGCGTTTGGTTGGCTCCGAGATGCTGCCCCTGTACTCAGGCTGGGCGTGGCTTCGCTGAAGAACTTCCTGTTTGGCACTTTCTTTAAGTCGTTTATAGAGAGTCCGAAGGCCTTGAGCCGTTCTTGGGGGTCTTTCGCCCCCCAAATTATTATAGCGCTCCGCTATGCTGTCCCAGCATCGGTTCTTATCCACGATCACTGCATGCTTGTTGGTGTGCTCCTCCAAAATATGTATGTGTGGCTGGACCAGACGCAGAAGATCCAGTTTCTCAGACAGGGTGAAGTTGGAGGAGCGGGCCTTGCCAACCATGTTGTTTGTCATGAATATGGTAGACATCTTGCTGTTAGGCTGGTCTCAGTGCTCTAGACTCCGTCTCCTCTTCTCCTTCTTTTCCCCTGTGTTGCGAATCTGTCTTATTCTGGAAGACACTCACTTGTGTGAGCGGGCTGCTGCTCTGCTTGCCTCGGTTAAACAACACACACATGCACAAACTGGCTCATAAGCATACAGGGACGTTAGAAAAAAAATCAGGCTTAACTAGGCCAGCCTCGATTAGGCCCACGCCTACCCGGGGAGGGCTTTGCTGGAATTCCTTTTAGCTTAAGCTGACGCAGGTTCAGTAAAGCTGCTTAAGCCTGGCCTGACCTACATAACAACCCCGACTACATTAGACTGGAAACACAGCTGAGATCTGTTATGCCTCTTAAAGCTGCTGTGCGTTTTGATTTTTATCGTAAGGGAATTAATGTTTGTTTTTAAAAGTTTTGTAAACGCACATCTTTTAAACGCGTGAACGCAAAGCGCGAGACTCGTCCGCCTGCTGAATCGCCAAGGGAAACATTAAATGACACTTAATGTGTACACGCCAAAGCAGCGCTCGCATTTTTTGCGTAACAGAAAGAAAGTGGGTTTCAGACACCAGTTGCTGTATGAGGCCGACACACACACACAGCCTGGAGGAGAGGAGAGCTCTGCACGGATCGCACGGTGTCGTATCACGAGCAGACACAAGCCGCGTGTCAATCAAGCGGATCGTGTTCGCTGATTGGTTAGTTTCACTTAAAGCCGAAGTTATGGGAGGGGATATTGCCTTGTGTTTAACCTGACCTCTGGCGGAACATTTTCGTGATTTGTAGCATTACTTCCCGTAGTTTGATTGGTTTAAAATGGTTTATAATAATTAAAATTCCATCTAAAACGTTTTTCAGCTGTAGTAGTAAATTATATAAACGTGATGCTTTGTAAACGGTCAACCACTGAGAGCAACGAAACACAAGACACGTTTATACAGTATATCTAAACAGTAGTTATCTCCATGGTTACCGTGAATAGGTTCGGTAGGCTTTATTATCGCATACAAATATTATATGGCTGGGGGCTGTAAGAACATTCAATTTGTAAGAATTGTAACTGCGTTTTTTTACACGAATGACACTCTAATTATGTCTGAATTATGTCAATGCGAGTATGGTTTCCAGTCAGCAACTCGCAGTCTGCATTTATATCGATTTTGTTTTTTGCGTACTTCCGTGTTAGGTTTAACCCCTAATATTGTTTACTAATTCGTCTCTGACATTGATCTTTGCCATGGATAACAGAATTGTTCATATACTGTACCTTTTTATAGTCAAAAATATTTTGACATTTTCGAAATGTAAATGGTTGAGTGATTTGTAATATTTGTACATGGATAAGTATTGACCAGCCACAGGGTTAAAGCATACTTGGACATTCCTGTTTCTGCAAAAAATAAGTATACAGACTACTCCCATATGCGTATCAGAAAACAAAGCACTGCAGAATATACAGTTTAACTATATTTAACTATTAAATGACAAACAATGCTCTTTTCAGTTGCATAATCAACAGCTGATGGTTGCATTTTATTTATAATAAAGTGAACACAAATACTAAAGTGACAGCTCTTACCAGTAGACGTAGAGTTGGCTTGCGTGTTCGGCTGTACTGTGTCTTTGTCTGATTGATTTGTTTCAGAAAAGTCAGATGAAGACCTGTTACTATTTTCCTTACTTTCCCCTTGAGGAACAGCACTCAAGACTCTGGCTAAAGCCTTACTGCCTGCTGGAGCATCTGCACTACTCAAACACACCTGGACCTGTACAGATACAACAATTAAACACAACAATTATACTATTGGCTATTGCTTGCAGAATGTCTAATAAATCATATATGCTTAAACTATTGCAATTGCACACACACATCTTAAAAAGATTATTATGCATGATGCTTTTGTGCATGATGCTTAATTGGCATCCTTTTCACTTTACCTTATTGAGCAGCACATTCCCTAAAGCAGGTGTGGATGGCGGTGATGGTCCCAATTCAACCCTCGATAAGTGATCATTCTGCGCCGGACCCGGAGGCATAAACCGGGGTTTCTTTGTAGCATTGCCGCGGAGTTGACTCGGAGCTCCAGACCTGCGCATTCTCTAAGCGAAGACAATTAACGTTACATGTAATAAACATTAATACGTTCCTATAAAACATCATAGCTAATAACGTTATATCATATCTGATTTCGGGATATAGTATCTGGCGCTATACTTAGCTAACGTTAGACCTAAGTAAATAAAGTAAGTCGAATACAAGCCTCTCTGTTTTATCCTTTTTAATTCATCCAAAAAAGCTTCTCGACTTAAAATAATATAGGCTACGTATACAGCCAGTATATTAATTGCGCACCCTTTACCTTACTTGTAATACCTTCTTCTGTCAACTTGTTTTCTAAAACTCCCTCGAAAATCTCAAGCCTCCCGCGGAAGTGACGTATCTCTAGTTGGATTGGTCAGAATGTCACTGAAAAAAAGAAGGGAGGGGAGGAGTTTATGGGGAGCAAAAATCAACAACAGAAGTGTCAGAGACCTCACTGTAAATGTTGTCTTCAAAAAGGTGAATGAACCAAATACAGCAGTCGTCTGAAAGTTTTTCTGTCAACCATCACTTATCAAACAGGCAAGTACTTAGTGCAGCCCACAGCCTCTTGACTCTTGCTTTTTGCATTTTTTCAAGTATATGTACAGCAAACATGACCAGAATGCTTTTGCACCATGACAGCTTTGACATTATAATTTTACAATTTTTAATGTCTTTTATTCAGTTGACAAACAAATCATACATCCTTACAATTAGTTTGATGCATTCATTATTATTTGACTTTATTAATGTGTCACGTGTGGTCATGATTGCATGTCATTACATCACTCCATGTATTTATCAAATGGTACATTAACAGTTGTTGTAACTTTTGTATGTGACAGGTGTATTTTGTGTTGTTTCAGTGTTTATTCTGCTGCATGTCTGATAGTGAAGCTGCGACGCTGCAGCATAGAAAATAATCCAATCAGAGTTGTAATCCAGTCTAATCCCACCACAGCCATGAAGAACAGAGATCATTTAGGCAGTGAAAGTGACAGACTGAGACGTGCAAATACAGACAAAGATGTTCATGATTTTATAATATTTCTTTCGACTCTCAATGAATGACAGTGGATGCAGCATGCAGGGTTTACCTGGAGCTCCATAGCAAAGCAGTAACGTTGTGTTAAATAAAATATAAAGCAACGTGTCGACCCCCTACTGAGAAGATCAGATGTTTTGACAACTCACGTGGCTGGACAGGTGCAGACACATTTGCATAGGTCACCTGTTACTTTTAAGAAAAAGTTTTTGTGGGAAAGAACACAAGTGAGTACAAAATGCTTGATTTTACTGTTATTCAGATTTGCACTTTATGTGTCATATGAAAGAACAGATCATATCGTAATGCAAGATAATGCACACTTGAATGGAGCACACTCTCAGTCTTTTGTTGAAGTGTGACTGTGTTTGGAACTGGCTTCTAGGATAGCACAGAGGCATTAGAGAAGTGTTGCCAAAGAGTATCTGCCTATCCATAAATATCATGTAATGTGTGCATTTTATATTAGGGTGTGTTGTGTAAGGATATTTGTATAGTCAGATAAGTTTTGTGTTTGTGTGGTCCCCTTTGTACCTGTGTCTGTATTATTAAGAGTGTATTTGTGTGCATTTGTGTGTGAGGTTGCAAGGTGCTAAAGCTACGGTGTTGTCTTGTTACCCAGAGGATCTCACAAAACGTGTATTGCACATTTGTAACACATTGGATTATTTGAATAAAGTTACCTTTTAAAGGTTTCTCATGGGTTTAATTTCACCTGCTTTTCTCTGTTTAACAGATTAAAGTAACTATTTTCTGAGTTTAGCACAAATAGAGATGGCAAGATGACCTCATCTACCAGAATCCCCTCCCTGGTGAATTTCAGCACTCATAACTCCACCCACTCATGTTTCAGTCCAACAGCTGCCACCTGGCTGTTTCTACGGCAACTGACTTGGCCACCTTCATCAACACCTGAGAGAAAGAGAGAGGGGGACATACAGACTCTGTCAGGTAAAGAATTTTATCGTTGTCCAGTATTTTTTTTTATTAAATGTATGTGGTAGGCTTGTAGTGTATCAGTGTCTACATACTGTTGCAGGTAAAATATTCATATTTACATTTTGTTTACATTGCATTTATATTTTTCTATTTTATTTTATACATTTATGTTAAATCTATATTTTTGTTTTGTATACAGTTATTTTAAACACAAATTATGTCATTTTTAATATAATTGATGTGTTAAAAATCTTTTGAACATTTTACACGATTAACAATTAACATATGTAGGCCTATATTATATAAGGGTCAAAGACGTTAAGATGTCACCATCAAAATACATTTTCAAAAGGGATTTTATGTCCATAGAAAGCACATTAAATGTAATTAAAATGTCTACTTTATGGTTTCAACTAAGTTTTTGGAGAATAAAATGTCAAAATTTGTTTCAAATAATGTTACATTGTCATTCAGTGTAACACAATATTTATATACAAATTCAAACAACATGCTTATTCTGACTTATTAAAATATATTAAAAAATAATGGAGCATATTGCATTTTATTGTACTTTACATGAGTAAAAACTTCTTATTGACAAATGGGCAAAACCTATAGGATAGTGGCAAATTATTATATTTTTAAATTACAACTAATTAGCATTTGGGGTGGAACAACAACAATTTAAAGCAGTATGACACTTATTGTTTTTATGCTTAAACCCTTTTTCGTCTTTGACCCATACATGTATTTATTTATCTATGTGCATAGGTTTAAAATTGATTGTTTCCTTTATATTGATGTAACATACAAAAACTGTATAATAAGAGTTTATTTCCAAAATGAGATAACTCCTTTTTAAAAAAAAATCAAAAATCATGTTTTTTTATTGTGCATTCCAAGTAATTGTGTGTTTTGATTTAAGCCATAATAATAAAAAAAAGATGACTAACACAATAAAAACAATTTTTTTTTTTTAATTTTAGAAACAAACTCTTCATATGTACTTGTATTAGTTTGTTTAATGTGTCTTCTTCTATATGTGCGTGTCCTCCAGGATGGGTTACGATCTGGAGCGCTTTGTGGGTTACGTGAATGAGGGTCTGCTATGTTGCGTGTGTCGGGACGTGTTAGAAGATCCTTTGCAGGCTCCCTGTGAACATGCCTTCTGTAGCTCCTGCATTCATGGATGGCTCATCCACCATAACAACTGTCCTGAGGACCGCTTACCTTTAGACATCACACACCTTCGTCCATTATTCAGGTATGACACTTCGTGCACAATCGTGCACATATTAAACAACAGGCCTGCTCTTACAGTTGCATGTATTGTGCGTTACAGATACATGAGGAATGATTTAGCAAGGCTGCAGTTGAGGTGCGTGTTCCGGCCACAAGGTTGCGAGGTCATATGCGCCCTCGAGTCTGTTCATAGACATGAGCAACAGTGTGACTATGCTCTACTGAATTGCAGTAATGCAGGTATGCAAATGTGCAAACGTGCACACACCATTTTACATCCACATTATTGAAAGGTCCAGTGTATGAAATTTAGCGACATCTAGTGGTAAGGTTACAAATTGGAACCAACGGCTCACTCCACCCCTCCTCCTCCTCCATTTCGAAGCACTGCGGTGGCTGCCATAGGATTAAGATATCATCACGTTTTTCACTTCTTTGCCAAAGGAGATAAAGTATTTACGAAACGCACTCTGTAGAGCAGTTTGTCCGTTTAGGGCTACTGTAGAACTACATGGCGAATTCCATGCAAGGGGACAGGCGGTGTATGTAGATAGAAATAGCTCATATTAAGGTAATAAAAACATAACGCTTCATTATGTAAGGTATTTATACACTTTTGAAGACATGTATATTATATTGCATTTCTGTCAAAAGATCCTCCAAAAACTACACACTGGTCCTTTAAACATAGGTTTGGATACTTTTTGTAACAAGCAACAGGTGGCAGATGCATTGTAGCCATGGTCAGGCACATACAATTCAAAAATGCAGTTGTAACAGCAGATGAGCATTGTGACCACAAGGTAGAGTGCTTACCTACTCGAGTAATCGCATATTTCATTATTAATGAGGTGAAACATTTACCTCAAATGACAATTGAGCCTTTCAGTCTTTCTAACTTGTCTGACACCCATCAACTGAAATATGTCCATATAAAATATTTTTGCTAATTCTGGAAATTTATGTATATAAATATACAGGTGGCGAGTACTTGTGTTATCGTTGTGGTAGGTACATTGTGTCTGTGTGTGTTGTGTAAACTCTGTGTGCCTTGTTAGACCTTTTAGTGAGATTTTCTTGCATATCTCTTGCATGTGTGCGCCATTGTTTCATCTTTACTTTTCGTCAATGATTGCGATTATTTTCTCTATGCCGATGTTTAGGTTGCCCGGTTCAGGTGTCCCGTCGCTCTCTGGAAGCTCACCTGTGTGTGTGTGAGTACAGCAGCAGAGTTTGCGCGAGTGGCTGTGGATACACAATCCTAAACACAGAGGAAGCCAAACACAACTGTGTATCTGAGTTACGAGCCGAGCTGGACATGCTCAGGTACCACAGGCTACTGCTGAAGTGGACACATAGTTGATGTTACAGTATGTTGGGTAACAAGTGGGTAAACATGTCTGTGTTTTGCTATAGGGCAGAGTTGGACTGCAAAGTTGAGGAGGTGAGACATGAAATGGAATCTCGTCTGGATTCCCAAAGACGACACATGGTGCAAAAAGAGAGTTTGCTGAGGAGTGAAGTAGATGAGCTCAAGGTAGGATACGTATGTGGAATGAATGTTCATATATGAATCTTTTCTTAAAGAAACATGTTCCTGTACCTCAATTGGAAGAGGATTGTCTTAGGAATGCAAATGTTAGGGGTTTAATTCCCAAATAACACACATCCAGAAGTAAATATATAGCTTGAATACACTGTAAAATGCTTTGGATAAAATCGTCTGCCATATGTAAAATATTTTTGTCTCTGTTTGTGCAAAGGGCCAGCTGTCCCATGTGATGTCAGATGTCCGTGTTTTGCTGGGTGCTGAGAGAGCACGCAGACAAGAGCTGGAGAGGGCGGAGCTTGAGAAGGCAGAGCTTCTAGAACTTTTAAAGAAGGAGGGGCTTAGACCAGCCACACCCTCACAACCTGCAGAGAGCCCAAAAAAGCCAGGCCCACGCAGCCTAGCGTTGGACTGCATCAAGAGAAAGAATAGGGAGGTGACAGTCATTTGAAGATATCGGGTGCTTCTCAACGCTGTAAATCAGGACGAACATTTTTCTTCCTGTAGGCCACATTCTGCAGAACACACCTAAACCAGCAAACAATTACTTGAAAACTGTTGATTGGAAGTTGGATGCCTGGCCATTGGACAGTCAATATAGTCCCACCCCTTCTCCAAGAATTACGCCATGCACAGAGATGCCGGTTTGAAGGAGGGTGGTAGTTTGTTTACGGCAAACTAAATTGTGCAGTAAAGTGTATGTTACATTTCATATACTAGATTTGTGGAATTTGTAAAGCACATCTCGTCATTTTCAAGAACAATACAAATGCATTCTGTGTTCTTTCTTCATAAGGTTGATATTAAAATCTTTTTTCAACAGGTTTTTCTGTGGATCTTGATATCAAATACACACCAACATATACTCACAAGAATTTAATCATATTTTAAAAATGAGAGAAACAAACAAAACATGACAATGATATACACAATATCAGCCAATGGTTGCAACGGCGATAGCAGATCCACATCCTGATTGGTCCTTTAAAGCCTGACGGCTAAGTCTATTTTGCTTACGGCAGCCGTTAGCGAGTGAATGAGCGGACGTGTCGGCCCCGCCCACCTCCACTGTTGAACTTCCCTTGACCACGCCCACCGCCACTTACTCCTCCTCCCAAACCAACTCCACCACTATTTAGCCAGGACAGACCGGCACCTCTTCCTCTGGTGGTTCTGTCACGGGGAGCCAATCGGTATGCACCTGTAGAGTCATGAGAGAGATGTCAGTAACCATGTGAGAGCTGTAAGGTGAGCTAAAGATTTACATAAAAAAACAAAATTTACTATTTAAAACAATCATCAAGGCCTTTTCTACTTAAACAGAAGCTGCTAATGTTGCAAATATCCACCAGGTGGCACTATCAATAAAGGCCTTTTCAACAGATGTATGGGCACCTGACCCCCAGGTAACTTCCGGTTTGGGTTTGTCTAGTGTCTAATAATATAACTATTTATGTTTTATTTAATTTATGTTAATATTAATTTATATTATTATTTTATAATAATTGTATTAAATAAACGATTTGTTGAATTTTGTTGTATTTTCATTTTATTAAATAAACAATTTGCTGAATGGATCCTGTAGTTTTGATGCATTTAAACAAACCGTATGTTACAGTGACATCTAGCGGTTGAGCTTGGTATCGCAGTATAAATTCAAAATATTGGAGAGACAAGTTTAGCCAAGTAACCTTCTTCTCGGTTTCTTTTGATTGTTATCAGAAATAATCTACAGGCACTCTGTTGTTTGTGAACGTGCACCGGAAGTTAAGCTGGGGTCACAAAAGTGTGCATGCGCAGTAACGTTTGTTTATGTTGTTAAGAGGAAACCGTCTATATGGGATATAGTAAATCTCAATAAGTGAGCACTAATTGGTATGCAGACGTACCTGCAGGTGGTTGTCTAGACGGTAATGGTCGGGTGAAGTTGCTTTGCCCTCCACGAGGCTCACTGTAAGTCCCTCTGTGAGTGACAGCTGTCACTGGAGTGTTCCAGGCAGAGCCACGGCCACCCTCACGGCGAGGGTAGTTACCTAAAACGCAAATCATTTTGAATTACGTGTTACTGGTTGACCACTTATCAAAGTAGATCGGTCTATATGTGTGACAAAAAATGTGCCTGTACCAGCAAGCAGAACATTCTTGGGGCCTGGCGGAGTAAAAAAGCGTGTATGGCTCTGAAAGCCCCTCCCTCTGGTTCCTCCAGTGAACAAGCCTCTAGCTGGTGGCTTGGCTCCTCCTTTTGGTGGGCGTTTGGGTGGGGCCAGGCCGGTGAGCGGGCCTACGTCTTTGTATTCTGCAGCCACAAAATCATCTACATGCATGGAAGGAGGCCGACTGGTGTTCTGCTTGCGTTGACGGAAAATGTCATGCGGTCGATTGAGCTGGCCGAACGAACCGCGGCCCCGACCTCGAGGGGCTGCCATGATGTGCGCTCGTTTCGCAGGCTCCACATAGTCTGACTTCCCACTGTGAACAAAGAAACAGATTTATAGCTAAATAGTTTATATATTCTCATGATTTTTTGAACTTTTGCTTGGTGTGTGCATGTTTGAGTACATTTAGACAGCTACTGTATGGCATACCTGGTGATAAAGGTCTCATGTTTGTGCTTGCCCAGTCTGAAGCCTTTGGGTGGTTTGTTATGCCCTGGGGAGGTGGGTTCAGTGAGAAACGACCGTTCTAACTCCGCCTTCAGGTCCAAGTCCGGACAACATTGCTGGGATAGTGCAACTAGGTCTACTTTCACCTGCAACACACGTGGGATCTTAAATGTCCCATTTTCTTAATATTTGGATCTTGGAGCTGTTTACTTAGCCTATCCATTTGTTTGGTTTTATATCATACACATATTTTTACAAATTCATTCAGTTTCTCACCATGTCTACTTCAGTATCCATATCATTTGATTGGAATGGAGAGAACCACAAAGCCTTTAGCTGCTCATCCAGGACATCTGAGAGAACATAAACCGTCCTGAAGGCAGAAAGAAAACCAGTGAGAAAGAAAAGATCAGAGAAACATCTTTGTTATGCAACCATTCAGAATTGACCCATCACTACGCCCTCCCTTAAATCGAAGTATTTCAACAGTAAAGTAGTAAAGGAACACACACACATCCTCCTCCTCTCTCTGTTACCTGTGGTTGAACTGCGTCTGAAGGGGTTCGGGTGGAGGCAGAGTGGGCTCAGTCTCAGGCTCTGCAGTCGCGGGAGCATCTCCAGAGCTTTCGATAATCTGCCGCAGCCCGGCAACGTTCTCAAGCAGAGTCTCCAAAGACTCATCCTCTTTACAGAGCTCCTATACACACATGAGACAAGAATACAGCAAAAGGAAAGATTCATTTGAGTGTCGTCTTTCAACTAGGCTGTAGGTCTGAGCTTCATTGTGATGCATACTGTGACATGTTTCTCCAGTTCTGGTAGAGGATGCTCCCCTGACTCCTCCGTCCATTGCAGCAGCTGTTTCATGTCACTCACACTGAGCGCCAAAGAGCGACTGTCTATGTCTTCATCCTGTTATCGCATGATTATTAATATATATTAACAACACATCAAAATTTGCAGAGATACACGCAAACCATTACTGTGGTAATATAATAATGGGCGAGCTTTAAAATCATTCCTGAACATGTACCATTACATTTATAGGTATGAGAAAAGTAATTTGTAATGAAAGAATTTTATTGAATTTTTGTACCATAACAGATATCTATATTTGTCATACGTAAATAGACCATTTTGCAATTTTAGTCCAGAAGCACTCTCTGTTTCAGTTTTTTAACACTACATCAATGTTAAAAAATACAACCTACAGAACATGTAAAACTGAATCTAAATGTTAAACAAATATCTTTATGGCTTAATTATATATGAAAAAAATCTAAATAAATAAACCAAAAAATTGAAACAGGAGATGCTTGTGGATAGGGTTGTCAAACGATTCATCGCATCCAGAATAAGTTTGTTTACACATATTAAGTGTCTGTGTACTTTGAATATTCATTTTGTTTATGTGTATGTTTTTATAAATACAAAATGAACATTCAAAGTACACAGACATTTATTAAGTAAACACAAACTTTTATTCTGGATGCGATTAATCGTTTAACAGCCCTACTTGTGGACCAGTGTTGTTTACGTCTTGCAAAAAGGTCTATATAAACCTACACAGCTCTAATGTAAACACATTGTGTTGAAGGCCTACCATAGCTTCGCTGCTCACAATCTGTCTCAAAAAGTCAAATAAGGCAGACAAAAGCTCAGCCGATTCTTTGTTAAAGGAGGCGATTTCTCTGCGGATCAAAGAGGAAACTGCCGAGCTGTGTTTCTTCAAAGAGCTGCAACACAAACATCAGTGTTAATGGCACAAAATAAAACACAAAATGACTATATGAATAAATAAACATCAATACATCCACACACCTTTTCAGGTGGTAGAGCCCATAGTCATGCTCTGTGAGAAACATCATAGTCCTCAAGCACGTCAGCTGCAGCGTGAAGCTACTGTGTGCATTTCCCAACCCTTCCACCATTCCGTCGCATATGCACGACATCACCTCTTTGGTCGGCAATCCGTTGGCCAGCTGCTCCGCCTCGGACAACGACGCCTCGCCCGAGCCTCTCACGACCAGTGACACATCCTGGTCGCACAGAGACTGAATGATGGAAGCCGTCAGTTCAGCGTTCTGCTGCACTGTCAGGCCAGCGTCTGCTGGTACGAGGAGCATTGCAAGGAAAGAACGAAAGAGGTCCGGCTGTTTGTCCTCAACTTTCCCTTCGCTCCGGCCCTCGCTGTGCGTAGATCCGCCCAGCAGGGACAACATGGCGGCCTTGCACGCCCGTTGAGATGCCAGCGAGTCGAGAAGTGCTAGAAGTCTCATCAAACGAGAGCCAGCCGCCTCCCTAAACACACAACATAGACATCATTTAAACACATTGTGATGTATTAATGAAACTTCTACTTTATATTAGATTATATTATTGTGTCTTACTGTTGCATTTCCTCCTGCAGCTGCTCCAGCAAAGTTCTCATCACTAGTGTGGCAGTGGGTCCAGCAAGATCACAGAGCTGAATGCAGACCCTGCGGAGCATAGAGAGGAGCGGAGGACAGCTGCATACACATACGCACCGCAGCCCATCCTGCAAGACCCGAGCCTGAGCATGCAGGTGCACACTCCACAGTTTACGTGTGTTCATCGCCACCCCAATGTCCTGCACAGAGAGTGCCTGACAGAGAAGGAAGGAGTGTAAGAGAGAGAGGGTTGATTTATAACAGCATCACTTCTTAATTTAGGATTTCTGCACATCTGCGCTTAATATTAAAACTAGGCCACATTATAACTCTGTGTCTAACAATTTTACATATCTGTGCTAATGCTCCTTAAACCAGGATCTGGCACGGCTATCAATACTGTATGTCCAAGTAATGAATAAAGGGTTGCACAAGTACACAGTACGTACACGGGAAACAGGACTGTAAAACAAAATGCTACCGAATAAAGTTTGTTTTATTATTATTGTCAAAAGAATTCACAATAACACTTGGATGTCTTGGACATAGTATCTGTTGAAATGGTTATTTTTTTTAATAAATAAATACTGCTATCAGTCAAATTCAAAATAATTTTGTGTGTTCTCTCTATTTGGCCAATAAATTGCACAGAAAATATGAGTACACGAAAAAAATGAAAATGTATCATATTTGTTTTCAGTTTTATTGTCAAATTCAGGTTAAAGCTTTACCTTTTAGTTCAAGCTTAGCTTTCAAATAAGTTTTAAATAGGTTCTTACTCTATTGTGTTTGCAATTTTTTTGTATTCCTTTCTACTTTTTTACACAGTCAGTGGTCAACTCTTGATGTGTTTATTTGTGCTATATAAATAAGTAAATGAATGAAAATGAAAGAATGAATTGTAGTTTTAATCACATTTTATATTAGCTTTTATTTTTTATGTTGATTGAAGTTAAATGGTTTAACATCTTCACCATATGCTTTTGTCATTTTTTATTTGTTTATTTTTATATTACATAGCTATATAAGGTTATTTGTATTTCAGTTTTATTTATTTTTTATTTATTTTCAGTTAATCATTTTAGTGCCTTAACATAAACATTTTGGTCGGTATTTTAGAATTTCAGAATATTTCAGAAATGTTTTAATTGTAACATTTAATTGTTTTAATTGTAACATTGTAACATAATGTATGTAAACTATAATAAACATAAGGAAGTGACGTGAAAGTTTGTAACCATTGTGATTCTTAGGACAAAGAATCAATAATGATAATTTATTTACAAAATTATCAAATGTGCAGTTTTAACAGAAATTGATAATCGTTTTAATAACATGGTTATTGTCAATACCGGTATATTGTGAAAACTTTTTAAAACTAATTAAAAAAAATTATTTAAGACTAAAGTTTTACACACCATTCAATGTCTTTGATGACAGTTTTCAAACTTCTCAAACTTGAGCATTTATCCTGCCAAGACTATAGATCTCTGACACCTTAAAGTGCCGTGTAGGTATCTAGCTTATTAGGGTATTTAACAGAGCCCATGACTGCGAAACAATAAACAACAAACAGCCGTAGACCAGTACCTGTGTTGTCTGCATGGGCAAAGGCAGAGGCAGCAATTCAGACAGCAGACTGAGGCTGCTGTAGATGTTCTCAGGAGCAGCCGATATAGAGTTCAACACTTCCTTTAGCATCAGAGACCAGCTGTTCCCCGCCACCGTCTCCTCCGACCCGGTCTCCTGCTGGCTAACCGCGTGCGTGAATGTCAACAACGTCTCCGTCACGTCTCCCTGGATGCGCAGCTCCTCTGCATCCAATCGTCCCGTCGTCGGAGTGGAACAGAGGATCTTGTGAAGCGTGACGCAGATGGAGGGCACGCGCACGTCACGGAACTCGCAGGTCCCACCGCTCAGCAGCTCGGTGAGCATGGTGCGGATGAGCCTGAGTGAGCAGGAGGCCACCGACAGCATCATGAGCTTCTGCGCTGTGGGACCCATCGGCCCAACCAGTCGCCATGGCAACAGAAGCAGCGATGTAAGCTTCTGGAGGACTTTAATAAAAGTGTCCATTCCCTCCGCACTGAAGAGGGTTATTATGGCCTGGTTCCACTTTAAGTCCTTCTGCTGACCTACATACAGTGAGTCAGGAACTAAAATGTAATCATATTTGGTACTTGTATTTAATAACCGTCTAGTCATTGGGTTTGTCTAAGCATCGTACAAAAGCGCTGTATAATAAAACTGACTTAATGTAGTAAACATGTATGCGTGTGTTTGTGAAAGTACCTGGAACAGTGGGTGGAGGACATGAAATGTGGCACAAGACTCTGAGAGCAGTTACAAGACCCACTCCATCAATTGTCATCAAGTTCTCCAGATTCTAAAAGAAGAGCACAATAAAAGTTAGACATTCTACTTCCATTGTATGGACACAAAACCACGGAGACATTTCTCAAAACATCTTCTTTTGTGTTTCAAAGAGGAAAGAGTCGTATACAGGTGTGCAATGACATCTGTATGCATAAACATTCTGGGTTGAGAGACGCACACGCTGACAAAACCTCACCTGCTTTATGTAGTCAATAAGCGTAGGGATAACACTGATATCAAAATGCAGCTTTTCAAGGGGCTCCAACCACTTCGACAGCTCTAAAAAACATTCAATCATGAAGTCATTCAAAATGAACGCACTCCGATTGACAAAAAGCCTGCACGGCCTTCAAAGCATAAGACGTCGGGCTTTCTTGGCTGATATTAAACTGTTTAGTGACTCACCTTGAAGTTTAGCATTGTTTTCATCAGCTTTGCAAACACTAAGAAGCGGAGCAGCGTAGTGCTCCATCATTCTCAGATCACCTGACGTCTGCACCACCAGAAGCACAAGCATGCAGGCGTAGTTATACGTGACAGATTTCCTTGCTTTGCCTTCTCTGTAGACATACAAGAAGCATTTAACGCAAGTAAAAATATTTTTGGAAAGCGCATATCGTGTGCTACAAAAGAAATTGATCAAATCTGAACCAAATCTTCATTCTGGTATTTTCAATATGGTCTCAGGCTGCTGGACCCAAGTATAAATGTCTATACATGTGTATTAGTGTATTCTCACCCTTGACCCTCTTTGGCATGGTGTTCTACCAGGTTGACCAGACAGCTGAGGTTATTTTCCAAGCTGAATGCATGTGCGACAGCGTTTCGGCCGGTGCTGCTGAAGCTAATGAGATACAAGCCGTGAAGCGTTGCCAAAACATCTGGGTTATCGCCATCTTCCAGCTCAGCCCCACTCAGCTCAGCTACTCCTTGTAGCGCATGTAGAGTCTGCATGAGCCACATCCAAAAACCGTCTTCTATTGACCCCTCACCAACTGCTGGAGCATCTTCTCCCTCAGCCTCTGAGAGAAGTGTCAGTGGGGCCAGGTGAGAGGGAGGAGTCAGGTGAGTGAGGGGGGTGAGGAGACGAAGCAGCAGGTTGATGGCTTCATGCTGGCTAAGGAGGAAGAGGAGGCCCTGCTGGGACTGCGACAGGAAATGCATCACTTCTCTGACAGCCTGAAGGACTCCGATATGGACACATGTAGCAGGATACGACAGGACAACTGCCAGGGATTCCAGAAAGTGACAAGCATGCATGTAACTGTAAAAAAAGAATTGAGAAGGTTTTCTAAGTATTTATACAATACTTACTAGTAATACAATACTAGTAATACTACTGCGTGTGACACCGTTTTCACAAATGTTGCATTTTTGTAGTTTAAATAGAGAAAATAATGGTCTTGTTTTTAAAAATTGCACTTTAAAACTTGCACTTGAAATTGCATTGAATTTTCAGGCCCCCAAAACCCTGTTGAAATGTGAATGAAAAGCCAAAAAGCCAAAATGCATAAAACGTTTTACAGTTTTAGTTGAAAGGGACGATGTGTAAACACCCCCTATTTCACCAGGTTCAGTGAATGACTACCTCATGTAAGAACACTGAAGGGATAGTTCACCTTTCATCATAATTTATTCACTCTCATTTCACTGCAAACCTGTTTGACTTTTTTTCTTCTGCAGAACACATATTGAAGATATTTTGAAGAACGTTGGTAACCAAACATGTATAAACTTTCACTGTAAAAACATAAAACCACCAAGACATTTCTCTAAATAACTTCTTTTGTGTTCCGCGTGAGTTATGAATGACACAATGGTGAATAAATGATGTCAGTTTTTTTATTATTTTCTGGTGACCTATCCCTTTAAGAGCAAAATAAACAACATTTATCAGTATTGTAGCCACATGGTACCAACCTGTATAGCGTGGGATAGGGGTCATCTCGTTCTGGTGGCCCAGTGATGCGGGCACTGGTGGGAAAAGCTTTTCCAGGAGGCTGTACCATACAGTAAGGCGCACTCTCCAACAGGTGGAGCAGTTCCTCCAGGAGAACTTGCAGCCTTTCCAAGTCACCTTCTGACAAAGACTCAGATTCCAGCAGAGTATCAATGTCCATTGGGGTTTCCCGCTCTACCTCTCGAGTTTCCCTCTCTCTCTCCTCTCCTTCCCTCTCTGTGTTTTCTCTGTCCTTCTCTCCACCTTTCTTCTCACTCTCGACACTTTCTCTCTCACCCGCCTCCCCAACGTTTGGATGACGCTCAGCCCAGGTGCTTGCGGCTTTCTGAATGTCAGTCAAAATTTCATAAAAATGTGCCTTATGTAAAATGGCTGCACCCGCTGTAGCAACACGCACAGTCTGGTCCAACAGAAATAGATCCAGCAGACGCTGGTACCCACTCAATCTTTTATCGCCATGGTCTCGGAGCAAGGTCTCCATGCCCTGCGGCTCACTGATGATGCCGTCGAGGGAACGCAGCACGTTGAGTTTCAGCGTGGATGAAACGTGTTCCGCAAACAACAAGTCCAACAGGCTGCCAACGATGCGCTTCTCCAGGAGCTCCTGCACAGCCTGGCCACCACAATCAGCCAGGGAAACGGCCAGTTTGGTGCCTGCTTTGAGCTGGCGCAGGTTCAGAGCGATGGGCTGTGCCAGGGCAAAGTCCAAATTAAGAGCTTCACAGTTCCAATCGATTAGTCTTTTTAAATTCTCCCTCTGCCTATCAGGGTCACTAATGGATAAGAAGCTCAGTCCTTTCACAAGTAAGGCTGGGATTTCCTCCAATGTCGTTACCCAGCCCGCCCCTCGCTCCGCCTCTTGCTCTTCACCCCAGGTCTCTAACAGTTCCGACAATTTAGCCGCAGACTCCGCCCACGGGGAGCTCGGGTCCTGGACGTCTACCGTTTTGAGGCGCTTCAGTTCCACCTCGTAACGCGTGACGTGCGGCGGGGTGAAGTGCTGCAGGGGTCGGAGCTCGCGTTCGAACGGATCGTACTGGACGGTTGGTAATGAGGCCAGGTCCTCGGCTGTGTAGTCCAAATCAAATGGAGGTAGTTTGAAAGCTCCGCTCTCCAAATCCTCCTCATCGCTGGAGATCTGCTCATAGCCATCGTCACCTTTAGATAAGAATAAAACACTAACTGCATTTCTGTACATACAGAAGAAATATTATGAGCAGCAGGAGACACACAAACATAGATCTATCATCCAACAGCTCACCTTCTCCATCTTCATCCATCTCCTCATCAGCGTCGTCTTCCTCATCATCTTCTTCCCCTTCACTTCCTTCCGACTGTGCATCAGCGTCCTCTTCGTCATCAACCGGGCCTTCGTCCTCTTCTTGTTCGCCGTCTGAGTAGGTCTCATCTGCAGGGAGAGACCCTCGCTCAGGTGAGACGGGTTCCAGGTAGTCATCACCCTGCTCTGTGTTCTCCTCCTTCACTGGACCTACAGCAAAAAAAAAAACATGCAGATGGTCACTGCTATTTTACAAATGAAAACTCAGACTTCTCTATCCCACCGTATATATACATAAAGACACACATTGACCAGGTGCAGCTATAGCCTCATCTTCATCATCATCTGGAGGGGGAGGCCCTGGTGGGGTCCGTGGCCCTCTGGGCTGTGGTCTGGGTGGGCTTCCGTTGTACTGCTCTTCACTGTCCCACTCTAAAAGTTACAAACACATGCATGTAAATTTTCCCCATCATGCAGCACGGCAGAGAATGAGTATAAATATGTGCATAAAAAAGTTTGTTGACCATGCTTGATGTTCCTTTTGGATCCTGGCTGTTGCTGTTGGGGAGGAGGGGGTGGAGGAGGAGGCGGAGAGTCCCGCTCGTGGCTGTGGGGGCGCTCGGCTGTTCCATACACCGCCAATGTCAAGCATGTGTACCATCCGCGCAGGACTAAATTGTCTGTGTTGATCTTTAATAATAAACAGATGCAATGGAATGGAAACACGATTTACATAACTGTTCAGTTCAGTTTATTTGCAGACTAAAATACCATTGCTGTCCTTCTGAAAGCTCGGATGTTTAAATTAGCTGTTTTTCAGGAAATAAAAAAAACCATTGTACTTTTTACATAACTAATTACTGTTTTGTCAAAGTTGAGAAGCACTTTTTAATACTTTTTATTGTTTAGATATTTGCAAAACCCAGTGAAAAACATAAAGGGTGACTAATAATAATGACTTGAAAAATGGAGATACAAGGTTTCACAAAAACAGCTGTGAGATCTTAGCACATTTAGTGTGCCCCTTTAATAATATTCGCTACTTAAAATAAAAAATAAGAGCAAGAAATGGGACATTGACACCGTCTCACACAACATTTTGTTAAACATTTTAATATTATATAATTTTATAAAAATGTTTCATTCTTTTTTATTAAAAAATATAAGTATATGTTAAAAAAAATATATAAGACAAACATATTTTGTATAAAATAAAAAAATATATTATATCGTAATATAATAAAAATATTAAAAATATTAATATAAACGCTGCTGTAATATAAAACTTTCTCTTTATCCTTTCTCTTATAGTACACTACCATTCAAAAGTCATCCATTTCAAAAATATTATTTTATTTTAAATAATATGTTCAATTTCAAAAGAAAGTTCTTTGCTGGCACAATTATATTTTTGTCTACAAAAATAATTTCAAACATTTAACATACACCTTCAGATTAAAAGACATTTTTTTCAGTTAAGTGTTTCAACTTCTGAACGGTAGTATATTTCCAAACAGTTTAATCTCAAATCTTTATATCAAAGTAAAGTTTTTTACAGTGTTTTTTTCAACTACTGAAAACTTTCTCTTTAAACAGCAGCTCACAGGCTTCTCAAGAGGGGAGGAGCAACCAGACTAAAACTCAAATGAGTGTGAGCAGGAGCTGATAGCTTTAGCTATTAAACAGGCATGTGCAATTATATTGTGGATTATGAGTAATGCACATGTGCATACAGAGCCAGGGAAAGCTGCTTTTTATGTTCTTGAAGAAACCACTAACACATTTGCGCTTATATGAGTTAATTTCCAAGGGGTGTGTCAATAACATTGAAACACGATGCTGAAGCGGGTCTCTTACCTTCCCATTGGGCCTGAAGATGATTGATTTGTTCTCATCATACTCGAGGCTAGCGTGAAATGAACACCAACATCAGTGATTTAAATAATCAAGTGCACACGGTATTCAACTGAGAGAGCGTGAAATTGTGTGCAAGTGTACTGTATTTCTCGCTAAGCCTGTTAAACCCAGGTGTGTGTATGAATGTGCGTTTCAGTACCTGCCCAGCCTGTCAAACACTGGGGCGTTGGGTTTGGACACATTGTTGAAGAACAAGTCCAACTGGAATGCATGAGGGGACGTCTCCCTGAAATAAAACACAGCAAGGGGCATTGTAACTGTCAAAACACGGGCCTAAATACTTCAATTTGCCAGTACAGCTTACAGGTGATACGTTATAGATTTCTCACCTTCAGCTCAGTACTCCTGATTTATTCTCATTGTAATGTATGCATTATGATCATATCCAAAAATAGTTATGAAAAATAGCTTGATATTTACTATATTATCAAAACAAACTTCTCATTGTTCTATTCACGGGTCTGGAGACAAGAAAGATAGAAGGATGAGATCATGGGAAAAGCAGAGAGTGGTCTGAGAATAGGGGGTGTGGTGGATCTGTTTTTAAAGAGGGAACAATAGGGACCACAGAAACCATTTCAATTTCCTCAATGTCCTCCAGCCAATTCATCCAAGGATACCATAGCATTACTCATGTGCTTATATCCTATTGTGTACTATAGAAGCACTGGGAGAGGTTGTACACACTGTAAACATGGTGGAAGTGCTGTTACATGTCACAACATGTAACGTTCCCCAGACACTTTAATGCAGTGTGGATAGTGCAGACAAACACTAGAGCATGTAAAGAGATTACAATTTGTATCTCAATTGTTCAAGCTCGGGCTGTGCAATTAATCGAAAATAATTGTAATGGTCAATTTTGGCTTTCAACAATTACAAAAACAAAAGAATCGACGTAAAACGATTATTGTGCCGCATTCCATTTTGCAAGGATCATCTCATTTCTTGTGGTATAAATCCACAGCGCACCCCCTTCCTTTACAGTTGTTCAGCTGTGCTATTGCTTTACATTTATTTTTCAGTCGAATTCACAGTTTAAAAGCCAAGTTTTTTTTATTTTTCTATGTTGATTTAAAACTTAGTGAGTAATCATGTTAAATAATCGGGATCTCAATATTGGCCAAAATAATCGTGATTATGATTTTTGTCATAATCGAGCAGCCCTAGTTCAAGCTAAGGGATAGTTTACTGAAGAAATAACTTTCTTTACACTTCAGTCTTAATTCCTTGCCTTTATGTTGTTCCATACCCACATGACTAACTGCATTAAACACAGGTGAAGAAATTTTAAAGATTGTTGACATAGCTCTATTTCATATACAATGAAAGTGAGCGGTAACTAAGGCTGTCAGCCACCAACATTCTGCCTAGCATCTTCTTTTGTGTTGCAAGGAAGAAAGTCATATAGGTTTAGAACAACTTAAAGGTTGAGAATATCTATATATCTATATATATGTCTATATGTATATATATACTGTATATATATATATATATATATATACATACACGAACACACACACACACACACACATATATATATATATATGTATATGTATATATATATATATATACACACATACATGTATATATATATACTATATAGCTATGAGTATATATAACTTTTTTAGCAAAATTGTACATTTTAGGCGATGTGTCCCTTATATCAACTGACAGCTTGGTGTATAACTGTGTGTGTGTGTGTGTGTGTGTGTGTGTCCTCACCCAAACGCTCTGCTGTCGGGCAGGTTGCTGTGTGCTTTGATGCCAGGGGGAATGACCCGCACTTCTGTGATCAAGACACCATACGGAAATCGCACAACATCCACATTTGTCAGCTTGTAAGAGAACAGACACAGAAATATGTTGAGAATCTTATCAAGATGAGGATAAACGTTATCATGTATACCCTGACTAAAGGCCAGATTTCACACACCGCCATACAAAAAAAATGCTTGGATTTTTCAACCGTTAAAGGTCTTGGAATCAAGATTCCTAAGGTTCAAGGTATTTAAAAACACAAAAACATTCCTCGAACTTTTGTATTGAATCTAAAAAAAGCAGAGCAGTTGAATAGTCGCTCTTGGCTTAGCAAGCTGTCACTGGTCCACCAGGCTAGTCCAACCAGTTTCTACAGATCTGTTGGAATACACCTGTGGGGTGGCAAATCGGTGCAACGATACAAAGCACTCACCGACAACACACCCCCACACCCAACCGAGATCCAAACAACAACACAGACACAATCAAATGAGAAAAGCAGTTGTATGTACATGCACATAAGGCACCATTTAGCTATAAAACAGTTATTCACAGCATGCTTTGGAATTAGTACAGTTAGAATTACTAAACTTGTTTCTTTTATTGTATTGTTATGGGCTGAACGACTATGGCAAAAATCATAATTTTTATTTTAGATTAATAGTTTTTATATTGAAGCTTTGAAATTAGGGATGCATCAATATGTAAATTTTGGCCGATAACGATAACTGATAATTCTTTAACATTGGAAGCCGATAACCGATATATTAGCCGATATACAGTATCTAAATATTAATATAAAATTCCCTAAGACTGAAACAAAGGGCAAAAAGTGGACAGCTACTTTTATTTGAAAACATTCACCGTGGAAAACAAGGTAACCATTAGTTCTCTTTTTACCCCTGAAAATAGGCAAAAACCTTCAAACATTTCTGTTATATTTAATAAACAAATTATAGATGTTCTTCCAGAAAAATGTTTTCAATAGCCACATGTCTAACAGGTCTCAAGCCAAGACAGAAAGCATTCAGAGAGCTTTCTGATTAAAACAATATGCTTTTGTTCCTATAATTTACACATTCATAAATACTGTATAAGACATGTGCCCGGTTAACCGCGGTTACCACCAAATCCTGCTGAAACCGAGCTGGCTGCAATAATGCAAGGTATCATTTATTTTATTGATGCGTAGCTTGTCCGTGAAGCACGACTCTGGGATCAGCAGAAATGCTTCTCGATCTAAAAGCAGTGCGAGTTTGAGTCACTTATAACTTGCATTTGAAAAAGCAACACCCGTCAAACATGATCATTATAAATATACTTTATTATCATAAAAATACCTTAGGAGGCTTGAGGATCAGTGATAAAAACATGTCATTAGGCATTTCCTAGTACTACTACGTGTGTTATGGTCTTCTTCTGCAGTGTGTATTTGGAGTTTCTGCACGAGAGCGCCCTCTGGCTTTCGGATGCAGCAGCATTTTACCGTACTTCACTCACAAGTTGTGCATAAATCAAGTGATTTATATTTTCGGTTAACCGGGCATATGTCTATACTGTATCTACATACTGTACCTACATCAGCAATGTTTTGATAATAGCAGTAAGTGAATAATCACGACAGAAAGACAGAACTGTACTGTATTTTAACTGCGAGCAGCTTGCAGATGAAGTAGTTTAACCAAAGGAAATGATTTAAGATTTATCGGCTTTAATATATCGACATAAATATTATTATTATTATATATTATTATTATCAAAAATATCATTCGCAAATGAATATTTTTAGTCGCAAATGCAACCGTTTTAGGCGCAGTCAGGAGCCCTGTCGGCCGATAACGATAACTTTAAAAAAAAACATTTATCAGCCGATACCGATATAGCCGATAATTTATTGTGCATCCCTATTTGAAATGTTTTATAACATTCTGTGAAGCAGCTGTATGCCATATTCTTTCTAAAAACATAGAAAACTAAATAATATAATGTAAAAAAATAATAATAACAGGAATTATGTTGTTGGTAAAAAACACAAAAAAAGGACACTTCATTTTAAGGTATCTGTTTCGCCACTGTACTCAGTGCACAAACACATTGCCGAAAACGCACAGAACTGAAGACAAACGGACAGGTTTAATTGAGGCTTTTGACGATTATGTCACTGTTTTACCCGTAATTGTAATCCAGATTAGTTTTTAATTGTGCAGCCCTAGTATTTGTTTTGACAAGTGAATGCAATGCATCTACGTGTTGTTAACATTTAGGTTTAATCTGTGTTTGGAGTGCATTTCTGAACAATGATGACACATTTTCAGCTAGAAACAAATATTATTGATCAAACCCAACTGATCAAAAGCCAAACAACAATTAAAAATAAGAAAAAAATCTGCCCTGCAGATCCTCCACAACAGTCCAACAAATACAATCTACAAGCATTAACCTGGCAAAAAACCCAAAAGGAACTTCAAACAAATAAATAAAAAACAATAATGTTAGACAAATCAACTGGTTAACTGAGTTTTAGCCCATTATAACCAAAACACTAACATAATGATACACAAAAGAAATCTGTAAAAAGAGGGTTAACCCACGGTCACGTGTACCTGTTGACAGGTAGCTGTTGTCAGTAAGGTTAACATAAAGATAAACTTATTTGAGTAAACTCCAATAGAGTTTTATTTACGACAACATGTGTGCATATTTTAAAACAAATACTACAGACGTCAAATCACAGGCATAAAAGGGAGCCTTTTAATAGCGTCATAAACGTAGCCAACAACAACATAACGTTATCTAAGATGCCAATTGGCTTGAATTGGAAAACTCCCATATTACACTTCATACAATTAAATTTGGCTTGCTTTGTCATAAATCATCTATAGCCAGATACGACAATGACCGTAACATAACAGTCGGATGTGATATTATGAAAATACATGTATGGTATTTGTCTAAAATAAAATAAATGTATCTAAAATCATGTGCTAATTAGCTAGCTTACTGTTGACTGCGCACAGTGCGTTACAATATAAACTTTAAGATCCGCGCGACGACTACTTCAGGGTTTGCGGGACTTAGCGGTATCTGCAAGAGGCAGTTCAAATTCATAGACCCGATTAAAATACAAGTTTACCTCTGCATTTTGATGCTTGAACGTATCTAAAAAGAGCAGCTCCATTGCGGATTCCCCCGCCATCTTTCTTGATCACATTAGGACTTCCGGTAAGCGAAATACTTCCGGAGGTGAAAGCGTGCGCAGCAGTCCATCGTGTTGTTTTATGGATTGAGTTTTTAAACTGTGGTCATTTTAAATAGTTTGGACTATTCTTTATACCAAATATACATATTGTGCCCCATATCATATAGCCATTTGTCATTCCTGCCATGTATTCCCAAAATGAAGACAATCGTGCAAAACTTGAATTATTAGTTTGTAATTTTATATTATATTAAATACTATTTGGTCAGCAAAAAAATAAAGGAAACAAAAGTAAAATTTAATGCTATTACTTCTTTTCAGATGTTATTTTGTAAATCTAATCTTGAAACAATTTCACATTTATTTTTTGAATGTGACTATGCAAACGATTTTGGGAAATAAATATCTTGGTTAAATTTTTCTGCTTAAAACAAGCTTTTTATTTGATGTAGTTAATGTATTGTTTTTGATCAGGGAGGCAGGGTCAAAGGAAATGGATGAGGTGTTAAAAATCATAACTCTTTGTGGTGTATTTCATCTTCATAAATGTAAAGTTACTGATTGTATGCCAAATATTAGAATTTTCGATATTGATTCAAAACTGTTCTATGATTCTCTATCTCCTTAGGTTTCCTTATAATGAGTGTGCCTGTTATAAGGCATGCCTGTTGATTCTTGAATATTTAATTATTTTCTATTTTTATACATATACTGTATGTGTTGTGATTGATGTCTTCGTTTAATATTATTTAGTTTGATATATTATTTCCTTTTTGTATATGTTACTGTATGTATCCCCTGTATATGTTATGTATCCCCTGTATATCTTTATGTAAAAAAACGTATTTTCAGATTTTTGTATAAAGTAGTAACAGAGATAAGTAAAAACGTCAAATAATTATGTTATAATTATACATTCTATAACCAAGTTTATTTTTCATATTGTTGTGAGGGCAAAATAATGCGTTAAAAGTGAAGTCACTCTCTCTCTCTTTCATTGAAAAATTCCTCCCCTTCAAGACTCTGGGAAATGCTTAGGCTATATGACGGTCATACCATTTGTAAACTCGGTTATCAATGCACACGTTTACCTAAATAGTAGGCTACTGCTAAAATGGTCGTTAAATCCCTTAAATCCCCATGTGTCGTGTTTCACAGATTAGAGTCGATGGCACGTAAACAGGTGTTAATGTGTTATTTGATTATTTAGGCTGTCTACTGTCAACGAGCCATAAACAGATCCTGAATTCCCTCACATCATGCGGGATGAGAGTTAAGAGTTTTTTTCAGCGTGCCATGCCACGTCCTTGTTTCTCGGTAGCAGGAGGAGGGCTTTAGCTCGGGCAGGTATCTATTACCTGTATCACGTGGGTGGTGGCCAGGTAGGGCGCGCACAAAACCAGCGCGATCCGAGCAGCCATTGCGGAGCAGAGTCCGGGGTTTCGGACTAGTTTGCATCGATTCTCACGCAATTTAAAGGCCACGGGACACATAAAAGGGAGTCCGAACCCGGCACTGATCTGTCCGTAGGTGTGGGATCACTGGGGTCTTGTCTTCTCTGTCACCTGGAGTTGAGCTCTGGGGTTTTTCTTTTGTTATTGGGGTGGTGATTCTGTAGTCTTTCCTTGTAAAAATGACGGTTGATCCCGATTTTCTGGTGCTGTTATTTACCACCACATCTGGCGCAAGTGGGGACCGGTTGGGATCGGACGAAAAGGAAATTGTACAATTGGTTTGGCAAGTTGTGGATTTAGCGACTAAAAAGGTAAAGCGGGTCTCAGTAATGTGGTCATGTTTGTGCGCGTGTAGTAGCATATCGTGGTGAAGTATGAGAGTAAAATTAGTATTATAATTAAAAAAATATATATATTAGAAATTATTTAAAAGACATTTTGCTGCTTAAATTGAGAGCTTCTTTTGGAAATAAAAACACAAATAGGATTAATACCGCTATCTTTGAGTTAGCCGTTTATTTATCATTATTTTTATCAATAGGCCTTACCTGCTTGTATAAATCTGCATGTTAATGCAGTAATCTTTAATGTGTTTTTAGGTTGGCCAGGTACATGAACTGCTCGTCAGACCGGAGAACATTGAGTTTACCGAAGAGTGTCAGGAGGTGAGCGGACTCACAGAGGAGGCCTTGACATCTTCTGCTTCTCTTGAGGAGGCCATCGATGAGGTGACACCTCTTATTCATCTATCATAATAGCCTTGTTGTACAAGACTCAGTGAGGTGCAGACAATATTGTTAATATATTTTTATTACGCAAGAAACCAAACGCAGGGCATAATGACACGTACGTGATACATGAACATAATGAGATGAAATTGCGGGAAGAGTCCTAACAGTTGCGTGTGAGTGCTGTTTTGGAGATGTTTTATTGAGTTTTGTCTTTTTTTGTTCAAACGTGTTTTAAGGCTTAAATGGGTGGTTTAAATACATAAGGATGTTTGCATGTGAGTTCTTAGTTCATGCGTGCCTTCAGCTGTGTGTCAACTAATCCTTTCAAGGTACACAAACCTTTTCCTTGATGCATTAATGGTTGCATACCTTCGAAATTGTATAGCACAGTTTTAAAACACACTGTTAAATATGTTTGTTGATTGATATTTGCACAATATCACGTGAACATATAATTTTGTCTTAACTTAAGTTCATGTGTGTGCAGTTGAATCAGAGGTTATGTGCAGAAGTGGACACCGGTGCAGGGAACACTTTCTGTTTCTGTACTGATGGACAGTTGCATGTGCGCCAAGTTCTGCATCCTGAGGCTTCCAGCAAGGTATGAAACTCGAAATGCTACTGCACTTGTAAAAATGTGATCGGCAGGTTTAGCTGAATGACCTTTAGGTTCAGAAATGTGTTTTTCTCTTATACTGACCTCGTGGTTTTGTGCTTTTCAGAATTTTTTGTTGCATGAGTGTTTCTTCACATTTTTCGACCTACGGAAAGAGTTCAAGAACTCGTTCCAATCAGAAGGGGACTTCAATGACTTAGATCTTCAGGTCATGGCTGACCGTATCCTTTCAAACATGTCAAATGTTAATTTTCTCTTTGCAGCTGACAGCCAGAGAGAGAGAGAGAGAGAGAGCAACAGGGTGTTGGCTTCAGGATCCCGAGGTTTTGAAATGCAAATAGACTCACAATAGTGTGGGCTCATCGAGCCAGCAAGAGAAAGCCAAGAGTGTTTAGCCAACAAGCTTAACCTGCCACACCTACAATATAACGTCTTAATGCCTACACGCAGCCAAACTCACACAAAGCACAATAGACACAGCCCTGTCTGCACTGTAAAGAAAAGGTTAATCCAAAGTCACACTCTTTTTTCATGTTTGCATTGTGATTTTATGGAAGAGCGCTGTGTTGCATTCACTCACTCACTCACTCACTCACACACACACACACACACACACACGCACGCACACACACACACACACACACACACACACACACACACACACACACACACACACACACACACACACACACACACACACAGGCTTTGGTTGACTATCCCCGTGGGGACAGTCCATAGGCGTAATGTTTTTATACTGTACAAACTGTATATTCTATCCCCTATCCCTAACCCTATCCCTAAACCTAAAGATCATAGAACACTTTTTGCATTTTTAGATTTGTAAAAAATATTGTTCTGTACAATTTATTAGCTTTTTTGGTCCCCACAGTGACACGAGTCCCCATGTGTTGGTGTGTATTCAGGTTTAGGTCCCCACCGGGATATACAAACATGAACACACACACACACACTCACATTAAGTGGTTATTAAGGTTTCACACAATCTGTATTCCTTGACTGTGCTTGTGGTCAGACCTGAATGTCGTTGTAGATTCTTCTCTTCATGCGTTCACCGCACACGAAGTTCAGCTGATGTCAGAAATCGTTTTAGCGCTCATCTCTGAGCCTGCCTGTAAGTTCTTTAAACTTGAAAGTTTGAAAAAGTTTGAAAGTTTGAAAAGTCTGTTACAAACCTGTTTTATTCCCCTTCACAGGCCATAAATTCTCCTGCCCTGAAAAAGTGAACGACAAGTTCGAGACTGGCACTTGGTGAGCCATTTCTCATTCAGATGAACAAACATTTGTGTGTTTGATATGTGTAGCATTTTTGACATCCTAACTTTTTATACGCTCTGAATGTAGCAGTAAGATGGAAAGGGTAGATGATAACACAGTGATCAGAGCTCGAGGCCTTCCCTGGCAGTCCTCAGATCAGGACATCGCCCGATTCTTCAGGGGTCTCAACATCGCCAAGTATGAACCTGCAAACATTCCACAGACAGCTAACACATAATCATAATGCAATCTGTATACAACAGCGATCAAATATTAACCTCATAAATGATTGTGTGTGTGTGTGTGTGTGTGTGTGTGTGTAGAGGAGGTGCTGCACTGTGTTTAAACGCTCAGGGGAGGAGGAACGGAGAAGCACTTGTGCGGTTTGAGAGTGAGGAACACCGAGATTTAGCCCTGCAGAGACACAAGCATCACATGGGCACCAGATACATTGAGGTACAGTTATGCTAAAGATACATCTAGTCGGCTGCTCATAAATGTCTCATCATTCTGTTTAACAAAAGTCTGGGTACATGAAACTTGTTACAGCTGTATAGTAACTCTTGTTTATTGTAGGTTTACAAGGCAACAGGGGAAGACTTTCTAAAGATCGCAGGAGGTAAAAAAAAGATTTGATACTTTGTATAGGAATAACAGCACAGCAGAAACCGCTGGCTGATGTTATGTATGTTTCATGTCATTTCCATTTTTTATCTTTGAAAATTATGCTGCACATTTATTGGAAAAATATGTAAGTTTGGTCAACCCAACCAAAACTAAAATACCATTGATCATTTGATTTAAACAAGGGGTGCCACAATATACCGCTATCGTCAATAACTGTGATATTGATTTTTGTAACCGTGTTAATTTACCCATAATTCTGATGATACCCTAAACAATTGAGTACCAGAAAGTTTTGTCTTAGAAGCCCCACTAGTTACAAACTCTCTCTCTAAACCCCACATTTGAATTTAAAGTTATTTGTTTGGCAAAAAATAGAAAACACAAAATAAAAATGAATTTGACCGCCTTCGTTATTTGTTCTAAAAACAACCAGATATCATGATAATATCATCACCGTAATTGTTTTGCCATGATAAAGTGAAGTGAAAATCTAATATTGTGACTGCCCTAATTTATACAGAAAATTCTGTGATCATTTCTTCACCCATATCACTCCAGTACTATATTTATTCTTGCAAAAACAAATATCAAAGCTGCTCTTTTCCATAATATTTAAACCCGGGCCTCTTTCACGCTAAACAAAACCTGTACCAGATGCATAATGTGAATATTTGCATTAGCTTTATAGTTTGTGTATTTCTATGTTGAGTAGCTCACGTGTGCAAACATTTGTCTGACAGGCACCTCAAATGAAGTGGCCAATTTTCTGTCACGGGAGAATCAGGTCATCATCCGCATGCGCGGGCTTCCATTCACCGCCACGGCCGAGCAAGTGCTGCAGTTCTTCTCCCCGTCCTGCCCCGTGACGGACGGCAGTGAGGGCATCCTGTTTGTGCGCTTTCCCGATGGCAGGCCCACGGGGGACGCCTTCGTCCTGTTCTCCTACGAAGAGCATGCTCAAAATGCTCTGAAGAAACACAAGGACATCCTGGGCAAGAGATACATCGAGCTCTTCAAGAGCACTGCCGCCGAGGTGCAACAGGTGGGAGAGCAGCGCGTCCCTTAGGAACCATGCTTTGTTTGGATTGTATTTTGGTTTGTTTGGATTGTTGAACATAGGGAGACAAGTCAAACGTGACGTATTTGGGTGTGCAAGTTTGTGTAGGAACTTGTATGCAAGCAGTGTACGAGATTCAATGCTAATTGTTCCAAATCGGTTTTGTATTGAAAAATATTTAAGAATAGAATTACTTGGAATTCCTTCATGTTAATATTTAGCTGTCAAAAGTAGCAAAGCTACTCAACCAAAGCAGGAGGTTGAGCTCACCTCAACATGCCTTTGGGCGGTCTTGTGTCCACTTGGTCGTGCTTCTGTAAACTGACTGAGTTTCTATAATGGTGTTTGAGGACACACCAAACCTTTTTCTGTCTTGTGTTTGCATATCGACAAATAGTATCTCCAGTTTGACCACAGTTCAGGCCTCATCTCTGCTCTTGAACCCATAAATACACCAAACGCTTGACAATGTGTTTGTGTATTGTACTGTATCTTCCAGTCATCTAATGTGTTTGTATGTGTCAGGTATTGAACCGATATTCATCTGCCCCTTTGATATCCGTGGCACCCTCCCCCATCCTATCCATGGTGCCTCCACCCACGTTCATGCCCCCCGCTGCAGCTGTAACGGGTGTCCGCGACTGCATGAGATTAAGGGGTCTGCCTTACGATGCCAGCATCCAGGATATATTGATTTTCCTGGGGGAATACACTGCGGACATCAAACCACACGGAGTGCACATGGTGATCAACCAACAGGTAGAGTTTCAAGGTCATATTTTTATGAACTGTGACCTTACAGTGTGGACATAAATTATATGGGGTATTCCAAGTTAGGGACTTTGAGAACAACCGTTCTAATGGTGATGAGGACCGCCAGGACTTGTGCTTCTTCATTCCTTTACAATGGGTTTTTGCATTTGCTGTCATAATTCAATCTGTACAATATTTTCAAGCACAAAGAACTAAACTAGCCCAGGGTGAACACCCTACAGGAAAGGACAGATTAAGTTGGTAGGCGTGTTTGGAATATGGTTGCTGGATTCTTGCTTCAAAGCTGGTTTTTACCTGGTCCAGTCATTGGTTGGTCGACCATGCTCCAAAAAAACAAAATGTTGAGCACTTTATGTTAGTATGACAAAATTGAATTCTAATTTGTACGTTTGTATGATCTGCTTTCGCGCCATGTAATGAAATGTTTGGGGTGATGCTTCATTACTAAATGTTTTGGTAACACTATAATAAGGTTGTGTTAATTAACATTAGTTAATGCATTAGCTAACATGAGCTAACAATGAACAATGTTTCTACATTGTTCATGTTAGTTCAGCATTTACTAATGGATTTTTAAAATCAAACGTTGTATCTGTTAATATTAATTAATGCACAGTGAACTAACATGAATATCTGCATTAGCATTTACTAATATTAGCAAAGATTAATAAATGCTAAAACTATGTTGCTCATTGTTAGCTCATGTTAGCTAATGCATTTACTAACGTTAACAAATGGGCAATTCCATGAAAACGTCAACATTACCACGAAAAAATTACGTTTTTACCAGCGGTTTTTACTATGGTAACAGCACAGATTTTAACATTTGGTGGTTCAAATACCTACGTGAGATCTCAGAGCATGTTTATTTCCCTTTTTTTAAATAGAATTTTTTTTCATAGACTGACATTTTTGATGTTTAGACTCTATCAACAAGGGTTCAGTAAAATATAAACAGATGGTTCAATATATTCGTAACAAATTCATTCTCTGAGCATTTTTATGTCACGTCCATAACGCAAAATGTCACGTCCATAACGTTGGAATTGCCCAAATACATCCTTAAGGTTAAGTCTTACTTTTTTCTAATGATCACATGTTTTTGTGTTTTACTTGAATTTACTGTATATAAATTAGCGTAGCATAGTTTTGAATTGCCATGGGAACAGGCTGGATAAACAGGGTTTTATACTGTACTTTTTTATAAATTCAACATTTGTTTGTGTTTTTGCTCAGGGTCGTCCATCTGGTGATGCCTTCATCCAAATGCGTTCGGCCGACCGGGCGTTTCTGGCTGCCCAGCGCTGCCACAAGCGCAGCATGAAGGAGCGTTACGTGGAGGTGTTCGCCTGCTCCGCTCAGGAGATGAACATCGTGTTGATGGGGGGGACGCTCAATAGGAGCGGCCTCTCGCCGCCACCATGTAAGTTACGACGTAAGTGCCGCTGGGCTCTGGGGCTGCTTCTCTCAGCTGTGTGTGCGGGTAGGTGGCGCTTCACGCCTTCCTGTTTTTCCCCTTCCTTTCACTCATTCATTCATTCACTCACTTATTCGTTCATTTGGTGGGTGTCCTGTCCCAATGTTTGTTTCTAGAAGTGGGCAGGAATGGGAATGAGGAGCAGTAGGAACATTGTTGGGTGAATGTTTTCGTTCGGTTCGGATGACTGCGGTGAATTATTGCCAAGTTACTCAGATGCTTCTCCACAGCGGGGTAATGAAGGGCTTTGATTTGGGGTGATTTTGCACAAGATTTCAATCCATATCATGACATCAATCCATGCAAACACAAGTCACGAAGTGGAAAGTCACGTGTGGAGTAGCTTTCTGTTGTAGTGTAGTTTTTTCTCTTTCAGTTGTAGTTCTGGATAGATTGTCAGGGCAGTAACTTTGAAAGGAAACATACTTGCATTTAGCTGAATTAAAGTGGGAGATATTGGTGGTTTTGGGTCTGCTGCATGCTTTGTAAATGAGTGATGAAAAAAAAAAAAAAACCTGATATTTTATATAAACTCTGAATTCCTTTATTGTAGTTATCTGGTATTTTGCCAGCTCGAGCAAAATATTATTGATAGATGAGGTTTGTAATTGCACCTGCAGTGTTAATTGTGCGGCAGCTTTGTGTTGCCAAGTTTTAGATCCGGCAGTATGCTTCATGGGCAGATTCAATAATGTGACATGTTTAAGGTGGGCTTCTGAGGGGGCTGCTGTCAATGTTAATTGTCTTACATGCTCCAGTTTATTTACCCTAAACACTGTAAAAAATGACATGGATATTTACTTAAAAATATTTTGTGTAATATTGTTACCAAATTTTTTTAAGTACTTTAACGCAATATTCAATGAATAAATCAAGTAAAATTACTTAAATTATTTAAGCATGTCACGATAAACTTAAAAAATCAAGAAGAAATACTAATTTGAGCATTGGAGTTAACTTCTTGATCTTTTTTAACTTCAGTTTAACATTTATTATTGTTTACAACATACAGTATATGATGTGCAAGTAAGCTAAAAGTTGTTTCAGTACTGGCATTAGCTAGGGTTGGGCGATGTCTACCAAATTGGCATCGGACGATGCCTACAGTGAAACATCGTGATGGACGATGACATCGGGGGGCGGGGTGAGGGGGCATATCAGTTTGCTAGATGGCCATCTGCCAAAACATTAAAAACAATTACATCAGTGTTAGACTGAGACCAAAACACATTTTGTGACCAGTTTTCAAGACAGCATGATTTTTTTCACACTTTTTCTCTTCTAAATCTTAAAGACAACTGAACAATAAACACTATCAAGTCTTTCATTTTATTGTAAAGCACATAAAATAGCACTTTTTCACAAAAATGACTCTCCTAATGCTAGGAACTCTAAATTCACTGCTCAGTTAGGGAAAACTTAGAATTCATGTAGTCCCACCACAAAATTATTAAGTAAAGATCCTTTTTACAAATATAAGTGGGTTGAACATGATAAAATTAAATTGAATTCACTCAATAATTTGTGCATTTAGAATTCTGAGATTATTTCTATAATTTAGTTTTTATTTTGGTTCAATAAACAAGAACACAATTGTATTAAGTAAAGTTTACTCAATTAATTTCATGAAATCTACAACGACACAACATTTTTTACAGTGCATTGTTCATTGTTTGTGTAATGGGAAGACTGCATAGGACAAACAATGGGCTGGATATGGGCTGTGATGTATTTAAAGAAAGCATTTCATCTCGCTGTAACTTGGTTCATCGGCTTAAATTCAGTCAGATTCACGCCCTTTATTTGTTTGGTGAAAATACCTTGACTAATCACCTTATGTCTTATGATTAAAAATCTGTTTTCATTTAGAATCACATCTAGTTGCCATATGCCCTGAAGTATGCATCAGTGTTTATTAGCATATGCGTAACCGAAGTATACTTTTGGTCCAAGAGTGACGCAAGTCATTTTTTTCTCTCAACAATTCTTTAATATCCCACTTCCATTGTAGGCCTGTCCCCTCCATCGTATTCATTTCATCCCGGGACGGCAGTCCTTCCCGCCGGGGCTGTCCTTCCCGCGGGGGCGATGCTACCAGTGGAGCCGTCAGCTATTTACCCCTCCCAGTTTTTACTGAGTCCCCGCCCCCTGGCCCCTACAACAGCCTTCTACCCTGCCAATAATCCATTATTTATGAACTACACTGCCTATTATCCAAGGTAAGGGTTTCTTGTTGTTTACCGTAGTCCAGAATGAACATATGCATTGCCCTAAGTAGGAGGTATAGAAAGCAGTAATTGCATTTAGGGAAGGTGTGGATGGTTTAGGTAAAGACACGTCTAATACCCTGTGAAGTGCATATATTATGCAAAAGATGCCACAGTAGAAGTATATTTTGGAAAGTATACATTTATTTTATTTTGTAATGCTCCTTCAGAGGTTTGTGTTTTTCAAAGTGTTTTTAAAAACGATTCGCACAAGCAGGACTGGATGTGTGGGTGTGGTGGCAACAGAGTGATTGTGTCACACCCATGTCCTTTAATATAGCTTTAATGCCTATTTCAGCACACTCCGTGTAGTGACAGAACTGGTTCTTGTATTTAGTGCGCATAGGTATGAACAGTTTGGGAAGGGCCCAATAAGCAAAGAAAATTTCCAAGAAAAATGTCAGGTTCATTGTGCCTGAAACACTGGAAAGAAAACAATTTTTTCAATTCAGGTTACACACAACTTTAATACATTGAAAGCTAATTTGTGACCCTGCCTGTGAAAACCGAGCTACAGTCATTCTTTGTGTTTTAATGTTGTGTACAAAACCATCTTACATAGTGTAAAGAACCTTTTGTGAAAATATAACCTTGATATCTTTAATATTGAGTTGACTGAGTAAGACAAAATAATGGTAATCCGCTGAATAATAAAAGTCATAATGACTGAAATCAAACTTTAATGATTATAATCTTGAGACTCACAGGCAGGGTCACATTTGTGCAAATATGTTGGCAATGTTTTGATTTATGTATTTGACTAAGTTATATGTACATCTGTTGTTATAATAACCACAGCCCCCCTGGCTCCCCCCCTAACATCAGCTACTTCTCAACCGGCCACACCCCTTCAGCTGGCTCAGTCCTCTCAGCCCCACCCACAGCACTGATACGAATGCAAGGTCATGCCCATTCCCACGCTTACAACAGTGGAGTTAAAGAGATCCTCAGCATGGTACATGGATATCAGGTGGGTTTATAGTATATACTCAGACGGAGACAATCAGCAGACAGTTAATGTTATAGCTCACTGACAGCTATTAAAGAGACAGTTCATCTAAAAATAAAAAATCAGAATCAGAATCAGAATCAGAAGAGCTTTATTGCCAAGTGTGCTTGCACACACAAGGAATTTTCTTTGGTGTTGGAAGCTTCTAGTACAGACATTCAACACAATGACAATACAATATAATACGATTTACAGTCTAAAAGATTCTAAATTGTGCATATATAAAATAAAGACTATTTTACAGAAAATGGGGGATAATAACATATAAGAGACATTGTACAGGGTAGTATATAGTAGAATAAACATATTAACAGATTGTATGTACACTTGTGCAAATGGATAATTTAGTAAGTAGAGGTAGTGTTATATACATGTATACATAAGATGTAGATATAATAAGGCACTATAGTGCACACTATAGGAGTAGTGGAAGTGGAATATTGCTCTTAAGGAGCAGTTATCTGTTTAGGAGGGAGATTGCCTGGGGGAAGAAGCTGCTTCTGTGTCTGGAAGTCCTGGTGTTTGGTGCTCTAAAGCGCCGGCCAGAGGGCAGCAGATCAAAGAGTTTGTGTGCTGGGTGTGTGGAGTCAATGATGATTTTTCTTGCCCTGTTTTTCACTCTGGAATCGTACAGGTCCTGAAGTGTGGGCAGAGGAGCACCAATAATTTTCTCAGCACTACGAACTGTCCGTTGTAGTCTTCGTAGGTCTGATTTGGTGGCCGAGCCATACCAAACAGTAATTGAAGTGCACAGAACAGATTCGATGACCACTGAGTAGAACTGGGTCAGTAGCTCCTGTGGTAGGTTGAACTTCCTCAATTGACGGAGGAAGTATAACCTCTGCTGGGCCTTCTTTACAATGGAGTCTATGTGGGACTCCCACTTCAGGTCCTGAGAGATGGTGGAGCCCAGGAACCTGAATGACTCCACAGTATCCACAGTGCTGTCCAGGATGGTGAGGGGAGGAAGTGATGGAGGGTTCCTTCTGAAATCCACTATCATCTCCACTGTCTTGAATGCATTCAGCTCTAGGTTGTTTTGACTACACCAGGCAGCCAGCTGAGCAACCTCCTTTCTGTAGGCAGATTCATCACCGTCTTGAATAAGGCCAATGACTGTGGTGTCATCTGCAAACTTCAGGAGTTTGACAGAAGGGTCTGTAGAGGTGCATTCGTTTGTGTAGAGTGAATATAGCAGTGGAGAAAGAACACATCCTTGAGGAGCTCCGGTGCTGATGGTACATGTGCTGGATTTAAATTTTCCCAACCTCACTAGCTGCTGCCTGTTCGACAGGAAGTTAATAATCCACTGACAGGTAGAGGTTGGCACAGAGAGCTGGGTAAGCTTGGGCAGGAGGAGGTCTGGGATTATGGTGTTGAAGGCCGAGCTGAAGTCTACAAACAGGATCCTGACGTAAGTCCCTGGTCTGTCTAGGTGTTGTAGGATGTAATGCAGTCCCATGTTTACTGCATCGTCCACAGACCTGTTTGCTCGGTAAGCAAACTGGAGGGGATCAAGAAGTGATTCTGTCATTTATTCACCCTCATGTTGTTCTAAACCTGTAGATGACTTAGAATTTTTTTCAGTGAAACAGAAGATATTTTGAGAAACGTTCTTAAAAAAATTGTTTGGGATGCATGTTTGAAATGACATGAGGGTGCAGAAGTATTGAAAGAATTTCATTTTTGGGTGAACTATAACTTGAAGAATTTAAAAAACAGCATTGGCTAGCTTCTGGTAGTAATCTTTCACAATGCTATTAAGAATCACTGACTGACCCAATACAAGTCATAGTTTGTTCCACATCATAAAGTGTGTGTTTGTATGTGTTTATAGGCAGGGCAGGGCTGGATTGCAGGGAACATTAAGGTGTGTCCTGCGCCCTGCGGTGTTAGGCATTGAAGATTTAGATGCTTTAGTGGGTTTGAGTAACAGGACAGCATAGTTGCATTGTCACACTCCCTAGTTGTGTGAAACTGGTTCATCTGGTCTGAATTCCCTCACACACACACAAAGAGAGAGAGAGCTAAGGTGAGGTGTATTGACTTGCTGTAACTTGACTGCTGTTGCTGATCTGCCTGCGTTGCTATGGGAGGCCAATGTTAGGATTTTGCTATTGAAGATCACAAAGAATTCATATGACATAAACCTATATCTTCCTGTTTTCCTTGTTGCACAAATCTGTAATAGTCTTCAAAGCTGCTGCCCGCACTCAACAACATAGACCCTCTAAAGAGAATGTGAAGCTGACGTCACGCCCTATGTTGCAGTGGCGCCGCCATCTTGGGAGAATAATACTCCACTGCTATTATTGTTTTGATTTGTACAGTTACTTGTTTTGTTTGATATATGGTGAAATCGAAAGTGAAAGAACCATGGGCTTTTCCTGAACCACTATGCGTAATGCAATTGCATTTTTTAACACAGCAAGACTGACCTACCATAGTTATATTTCCTAATCAAACAAGAAAAACAAAACACTGCATTAAACGCACTAGCAGCCATCCTCCCAAGATGGCGTAACATTCAATGCGGCGTGACGTCGATTAACTAGCTCTATATGAGTGTGTTTGTATATATCCATGAGGTTTAAGGCTAAGTGCTGCAGGTAATAATCACAGCGCACGGAGTATCATTGTGAGTAGTTTACAGTAAAAAGGCAGAAAAAAACTAGCATTGTCCCAAAACCCTGCAATGTGTGTGGAACTTATTTTAACACAACAGATTCTGTTGCTAGTTGCATAGAGTTGCATCCAAGCCTCTGTAATATATTTTATTTATTTTCTTAACAAGTGAAAGAGGGGCCTTAAGAGTCAGTGCGATTGTTTGTGTGTCAGCATCTTAAAAGTCTCGCTCCAGGTTAAAAGGGTGTGAAAGGGTTTCACCCAAAGTATGTGAACCTATTTGTTTATAGCTCAACGTATGTGTTTTTTGCTACCATTTCAAGCTGTTACCAATGAAAATGCATGGTCACAATGACAAATGACAGTGTAAGATATTTAGGCTGATCTTGCATCAATAACCATTTATGAAAAAAGATGACATTTAAAAGATAGTTTTTCCCAAAAATGAAAATTCTTTCATCATTTATTCACCCTCTTGTCATTGCAAACCTGTATGACTTACTTTTTCTGCAGAACACAAGATAAGATATTTGAAAGAATATTGGTAACCAAACAACATTGGACCCCATTGACTTTCATTGTATGGACACAAAACCAAGACATTTCTCAAAATATCTTCTTTTTTGTTGCACAGAAGAGTCATACACAGGTTTTGAGAAACATGAGGGTGACTAAATGTATAATTTAGGGTGAACCACACCTTTAAATTGCTGTATATAAACATTTTGTCCAAACTGGTTCAGAATGACCCTCAGCAGCAAGGACAGTTTATGCTTCTTAGTTAGTGTGAACACATTTTTGCTTAACTACTTAACACATACGTTTTAAATAAAATTCAAGATATTACACCAGTATTAATAGTATTCTTGCATTTTACAGAATTGTTAATCTATTAAGAACCAGACACTATATATGTGACACAAAAGTAAAGTGTTTATTTAGCTGCCTAATGGGGTAATGAACGCATTATAAATGCATCATGCACAGCCACAACTTAAGTGTTTCCCATGCAGGCGATACGTTTGAATTAGACGTCTGCTCATTTGAGATTGGGTTTATTACAAATAATGAGGCATAAGCGTGTATCTCCTGAGTAAAGCTACTTTATTTCTTTCTCTTTTAGCCTGGCAACAGCGATGCCTTGTTAACTCTCCCCTCTGTGCTATCAGCCAAGCAGCCTATTGGTGACCAGACAGTTGGAGGCGGGGCCTATCTTGACTTGCAGCTGCTTTAAGCCAATCTAATCGCAGTGTGAAACACGGATTCATCAAACCCCCTCAAAACAAAGCAGTTTATGCCATTCCTTAGATAGCTATTTATATAAGATAAAAAAGAGAAATATATGTATTTTGACATTTTAATGTATATTGCACATTGTTTTTTTATGCATTCGAGCTAATATTCTACTCATGAGTTTTGTCGCTGAAGTCAAATGTGTGTTTGTGAGAGTTTGTATGTTTGTGTACATTACACATGCAGAGATGTTCACTCAGGAAATAGCTCCTCAAACCAGGTTCAAAAGATTTTACCCGCTGCATCAAGACTACACCCGTACCATTTAAGCCAAAGGACCGAAAAAAGTGTGTGTGTGTGTGTGTGCGTGTTAGTGCCTGTCTCTCCCTATTGATGTGACTCTACCATAAGTATGTAAATGCGTAGAGACCTTCTCAAGCCTTTATCCTTTTTCTTTTAAGGTTTAATTTGCATGAAGTTCAAAGAGCTAGCTGTTATAATATGTTTACAGGAGTCGCCGTGCACAACGTAGTGTATGGATATCTGCAACTTGTAGCTCTACAACAGTCATTTCGCCAAAATTGCTCAGAAGCTGAATCAGGAACAACTGTCTGCGTGTGATGTATACATCAAAAGTGTGTATTGTCCTTACCCAATCAATGTACAAAATAATAGAGATAAATGCGCTAGTCGACGTGTGAACGTGTAGCTGATGTAACCAGATTGATGAATCTGTGAGGTGTGTTTATGGTAGTGTGTGTGTGCCATCACAAGCACCATAACCAAATGCATGTGTGATTTTTTTTTTTTTTACTGCACTCAGAGAGTGTTTTGGGCCTGCTGTAATGCACACATGTGTATTTTCACCCATTGTCTGTGTATTAAGGAGAGTGTTTGTGTGCATTTGATGGAATGTGAACAGGTTTATTGTTTTAACTATACAGCTGTATCCCGTACCCTCCTGTTTGTTTTTGCCAACGTGCGTCGTTTATTATACTCTGTGCTTTTTTTAAATACTAGTGAGTCATTTGCATGTTTAGGCTTTTATGACCTGTAGGAGTAAAATGTATGACAGTAAAATAGTCAGTGTGGTTTATTTGTACCCAGACTTGCCAACAAGCAGTAAGTATGGGTACCGAGAACCGGTACTTTTTTTGGACCGGTACATAATTGGGTCGATACCAGAGTATCGATAAGCTTCATGACAAACGATACTGTTATCGATACTTGCGTTGTTTTATCGCAGTGTATTCGGGTGTTAAATGGCGAATTAGAGGCTGCTGCCTGTCATTTTCCATCCCTGAATGGTGTCCGAATGGCGGAAGTTTGCTCGACGTATGTATGATATCCAGGGCCATATGATTTCCGCGATGCATTTGTAATCTGCTTGTTTTGCGTGTTTATGAGTGAAAGAGTGGCATGGTTGCGCTTGTGGAGCTTTCAGCGTCCGCGTTTCACAACGAGGAAGCTTGTCGCTACCCGATCCGTCCCGGAAACACGATTTGTTCCGCGCATGCGCGAAACTGACGCCACATCCGGTCGATACAATTTACGGCAGTTAAAAAAACGTTCGTTCCGTACCGGAAATAGTTTTTAAATAAACTCTTTATTGAACATTGCATTTAACATCAAAAGACATTAAACACATTACAGTTTGTAATGGTTTGGAGAAACGTACGAGGGATACACTAAGAATCCTGTTTAGAGCGGAAAAAAAAAATTTTATTATTTTTTATGTTGCTTTTTATTTTATTTTTTAATACCAATGAAAATACAATATGACAAAATGTTATATGTCAGGAGTGAGAAATAGATTTTTATTTATAAAACTTTTTTTGTTTATAGTAAAACTAAAGATTATTTTTTTATGAATGATTCTCTTCTTAAATACTTTTTTGGCAAAATATGTAAAGGTTAATATGTGGCACAAATTGTTACCCCAATTAAATAATTGAAAAATTAAATACAAATGTTAACTATTAAGTTGAATTTTAAGACACCATTTAGTAAAGTGTGTGTTTTATTTATATGTTATGCTCTACATATTTTAGCATACTTTAACAAATGTCTGTATTTAAGAAACACAGAATTTTCTAAATTCATTCAATTTATACATTTGTTCCTTCTTTTCTTTAGTCATTCATTCATTCACTCACTACCCCACTCCATCCCTCCCTCCCTCAGTCACACACTCACTCATCTATTCGTCTACGTAAATTGCTGATTGAGGAACATGGCATTGACCTTTAGGCCGTGTTTATCAATACAGTATGCCAAAAAATGTTTCCATGTCTTCTTGATACTGAAATACAAACAAAAAGTCATCCTTCGCCTTGGACCCCTCAGGACCTTTCTGATGACATCTTGTTGATTGTCCCTGTGCATCTGCAAAAATACAGGCTCTGTCACCTCCCCATGGAATAAGTCTCTGTGACGTGGTACTCAGTCCCATGCTGAATGTAGGTCTCTGACAATGGCTGGCTGCTGCACCTGGTAAAGTAAAGACACAAGTTTGTATTAAATGTAAATGTTGTCGAGCAGCTTCTTCTACAATCTTGAGGCAAGTATTTCCGATCTGAAATTAAAGGCAGATCGGTTACATCCTTGTGAAAGCTGCCATGTTTAAAATTATGCATTGTCTCAGCTTCAGCTGCTGTCTTAGACTGCATGGGTTCTGAAATCACCCACTTGGTGTACAGGTCAGTCATGGTACGGACATACTTGTTGCTGCGTTCTGTTTCTGGTAGTGGTCCAATCAATCTAAACCAAGCACCTCCCAAGCTTCTTTTACCTGCATGGGACAACATTAGCATCAGTCAAATGCTGGTAAAACTGTACACAAACTTGAGACTAGCTTGTTAGTCTCATGAGTAGTGTTGTCACGGTACCAAAATTTCAGTAGTCGGTACCAATACCAGTAAAATTCCACGGTTCTCGGTACCAATTTCGGTACCAAAGCAAAACACCAGTACATGCTAATTGAAACACAATTTTATTAATAAAGCTCATTGTTAATATAAATGTATAGAAAGCAATGCCATTTTGTATACATGAAGTATAAGTTAATTGTTGCTGAAACGGTTGTGTGCTCACTGGGGTCTTTCATGCTGATGAACATCCTCCTCAGTCTGCTGCTGTATAAGACAAATAGAATAAACTTCAGTAAGTCAACTGACTGAACAAACATGCATATGCAATATTGCATTTACACAAGATTACTTACATTAAGGTAACTGTATATTAAAATAATAAATGCAACAGATATTTTTATTTAGTTTAAATGTGGTTTTTAAACCTAATAGAGTTATCTATCCAAGACATACACATTGTTAGTCATTCAGTTAGTATGCTAGTTTTCTAGCATATAGATTTCAGATAGGCCTATATAAAATAGGTACTGTAAACCCCATCCTGTCCTCCCACTTATTTTACCCCATTACAGTTATAAAAGCATTAAATGGTTAATAAGGACACTTGACTGGATTAGCATTGGCGCTAACAAATTAACACGCAAACAGGGACGTTTGTTTTAACGTAACCTTTAACTTAACATATGCTACAACATTCATAATGCAAACGCGAATATAATTTGAAACTTACCGCTTGAACTTGTTAACTTAAATCCGGATGCTTCCTCGTTTCACCACAAAACTCTGTTCGTTTTCTTCGTGATATGACTTTAATCTGAAGTATTTCTGTGCGCATCTCTTGTGGATCGGAGCCGCGCTTATCCGCTCATCACGTCTTTTTGCGTCTATTAAAAGTTTCCGACTGACAACCTGTCAGACAGAGCATCAGTACCCTGTTGACCCGGTACGTCGGTGGTACCGGGTCTTATGAAAATTAGGTACCGACAACTTTTTTATTTTTAGGTACCGACTTGGACCCGAAGTACCGGTACTTTTGACAACACTACTCATGAGTATGCACAAATATTGTAAGCAGTACCTTAATGGAATGCAAGACTGGCACAACAGTTTGATGGGGTCATTCAGCTGGCAGCAGTGACAAGATCTCACCTAAGAGCAACACAAAAATGTCTAGGTTGGCGAGAACAATAAACTAAAAATAACTTCTAAATCAAGAAGGTACCTAACAACCTGAGGTGGCAAAAGTTCTTAAGTACAGATACTTTAAAAAATAGGAAAAAGTATAAATTAAAAGTAAAGTACCACCTCATAATATACTACATATTACCCATTCTTTCACGTCGTTGATTATTGTGGACCAATAGTAGCCAGCAATAACCCTGTTTTGAATGCCTCTGACACCACTGGGATTGCCAGTTCCTGGGTTATTGTGGCACTCTGTAAAATCAGATGTTTTCTCTTCCTCTGACAGGACAACTAGCCATATGTAGCCTACTGCCTGCTCTGCTAGGGCCCGTGTAGAAGAGTCTGTCATCTGTTTAAAGAGGAAAGGTTGCAGTTCAAAGTAAAGAAAAATAAATCATACTAATATCTGACTCAGATTAAACTATATTTATGATCACTTTTATCACTATATATGATCACTAATATTATATTAATACCCTGCTGAAAAAAATAAGCAATTCTATTGGATTTAATGGTTATAATAGAAATTGTTTTGGTTGGGATGGAAACTATGGTCTATGTACTGTGGCAGATGTAAACCTCTGAATAATCCTCAAAACAATACAAAACAGGAATTTTGTAATGGTTTTAATTGTAGAAAGCTAATGGTTCTGTTATCAAATCTATTTTTATTCAGCAGGGCACCGAAGTACGAGAGCTGAACTGGTAATTTACAGTTAAAACGTATATTAAGCACATGACATATTGTGTAACGTTAGACAGTCAGTTTCTCGGTATTTAGTTACCTTTGAGGGTATAATTCGTAGACGCCCGTTTAATCTTCCGATGCTCTGTAGGGCTGTCAGGAATTTCTCCTTTTAAGAGATAATATTTAAGTTCATCAAATGCAAAAGAATCCATGCTGCTATCACAAATACTCATCACCAAATATCTAATCGAGCACATCCGCAGGACAAGTGTCGTGATGCGCTTTTGCACATGCGCAGTACAAATCGAGCAACCCCTGAACGGATCGAGTCGACTGTCTTGAAAACTGGATTAACCGGAAGTGGCGTAAGTGTCGCGCATGCGCGGAACAAATCGTGTTTCCGGGACGGATCGGGTAGTGACAAAGCTTCCGTCAAAAGCCCTAATTTGACAGCCAAATGACACCACACCACTTCTGCATTGTAAACTCTTGACAGAATAATCGTACGTGTTTAAAATCAATGAAACGCGTACCGTATAGTACTGATGGTGCACGTCAAACAAATTGCCCCGAAAATAACGCGGACTCGTTGCATCATGTTGCTCTCCTAGTCTGATTCTCTGCAGAAAAAAACTGGTGTTCATTTTCGTGTAAACAGCCGCGACAATGCTGATCCAAAGACAACGGAGCTCAGAATTATAAAATAGCGGTGTGTTCTGCAACTTTTTGCAGATTTTTTTTTACAATTTACGATTTTACAACAGAATGCATAAAATCTGCACTAATTTCTTTCGCATCCAGAGACAACCTCTACCTCCAACAGTCATCTCATTGAAGCCTTAATAAAAACTATAGGTTCAAATAAATGTTTAATTGTCCATCTCACAGTAAAATGAAAATGTTTGATGCTGCAAATCCCTTAAAATAATTAAGCAATCTATATTAAAACCAAAAATAATACACAGAAAAGTATTAAGCCTATGCGCAACAATAACATGATAGTTCTAATGTAATGTCTTAACATAATATTGCTGTGACAATAGGGTTGTTTCTATTTAAATAGCTCCGTTTACACATTTAGTATAAGGGGGTCACTGCTCCATGCATCTCTCATCTAAGGGGTCCTTGCCCCGAAAAACGTTGAAGACCCCTGAGTTATAATTAGTAATAATTCGGCCACGGAGTATATTTACTTACTTTACTCAACTTTATTTATATAGCGCTTTTTTACAATTTTCATTGTTACAAAGCAGCTGTACATGAGACATATTAACTATAAGCAAAACAATTAAGTTGTACCTGTAAAAACAAGAAAAAGGTGAAAACACAGAAGACAGACATACCCACATACAAAACACTCCACACACACAATATACACACGTACTAACACACATAGACATAGACACACACACACACACACACACACACACGGACGCGCACGCACGCACACACGCACACAAACAAGTAGCCTACGCACACACAGTGAGAGCAAACATTTAAGATAAAGGAGAGAGAAGCACATGTCAAAACTAAAAACTTTAGTAAATTGAAGTAAATGTGCTAGTAAAATGATAAAAAATAGTACATATAATAAAAAAAATACTTCATAAAAAAATAGTACTTTAATTTATGTAGACCTAAAACCAGAAAGGAAAAAAGAAATACGGTCTACCAGCCAAATAACCATAGTGATGTAAAGTAAATATGATATGTAAAGTTATGTGGCATTTTCTGTTTGCTCAGAAGCATTTGTAAACTGCAGTTCTAAAGCTCAGCTGTAATAAAGAAACTTAAAATGTTTAACATCTTTTCACATCATGTGTTTTTGCATCAAATTATAGAGCGTAGTGTCGATAACAGTATTGATAAGTACCGGTATCGATAAGCAGTGTCGATATCATAAAATCTTAACAATACCCATCCCTAGCAATAAGTGTGCAACACTACTGTCCTCATTGATGTTACCAATCTGTTACCAATATATCTGTAGTTCATAAATATGTGTAGAAAAAGAAAGCAAAAAATGGCTGTTTGGAGAAAGTATTCTTTTATTTTGATGTTTTATAATAACTTAAAATTAAAATAAAGCAAATATTAACAACCTTTCTTGAGGGATTGAGTGACTTAATCACTGACTATATACATTTCCACGCAGGTTAAATAGATTTTTTAAATCAAAGTGCGATTGTAGCAAAATATTTGCTCTTTCTTATCGTCAGCAGGTTGTAAACAAGAAAATATAGTTTAGTTTTAATCGCGTATTTATTGCCCTCTAGTGGGTAAAGCGAGCTTCAACACTTTTCTCTTCAGCGCATCTTCAGTTTCTCTGTTATATTACAAGAGTGATAACGCAAGTTGTTGTACAAAATTGTAGTTTTTTTATGAAAACTGTATATTAATGGTAGCAGTAAAACTAGTAGTTTACACAAAATATATATTAAGAAACATTGCGTGACATTTAAGCACACGTTCGGAAAGGAATACTATACGTCCCTCACGTGAATGCTGCATACGTCATCAAGGATGTCTTATTTCAGTTAAAAAACATGATAAAATTAACATTTATTTCTCAAAACACCTAACCACTGTAGTTTCATTCTTACCTTAAAATGAAACGGTTGCTTATCTGAAATAAAACTTAATAAATCTCGATGACGTATGCAGCCAATGCAACCTTCACGTTGGAACGCACCACTAGTGTACTACTTACTGCATAATAGCCTAACGCAGTTTACACCCTACTATTGGTTCAAAAAATACATATTTAAAACAGTAGTATTCAAATAGCTAACATCATAACGTTTTATAGTGAAAAGCATGTAACATGTTTCTTAAAAAATAGTCATTTTGAGTTTAGGTAAAAACGTCTTGGCTATCTTGAAATATAGTAGGCCTATCCCTACATTTCAGCAAATGTGGTAGGTTATCCAAAAATTCATTGCTGGATGTGCACAGTATATTACATACTGCATTCCACACTGTAAAAAATCCACCAATTTCAACTGCCTTAAATTTTTTAGTTAAATTAGATTACCTTTATAAATCAATTGAACTTACAGATATAGAACTGTCTTATAAAATTTATAAAATACAACTCGAGTCAGTTAAGTTCCAATGACCCATACAGATCATTTGAAGTAACTTAAAAATATAAGGCAGCTTTTTAGCTTAAGTTTTTAAGTAGATTATTTTACAGTGCACAGAAATAGTTAAAGATGATAGTATCCTATTCCGAACACAGTCAAAAACACAGCAGGCCTATACATTGACAGCTTTACATCTGACCTATTTATACAAACTCTGTTCTTTTAACCCCAAACCCCTGAAAACCATGTTATAAAACATTTAGGAAAAATATTTTAACATTTTTTCAAAGTTTACAATTAATTTAGTCAGTTAATAAAAATTACAGGGGCAATGCCATGCTATTAACAGAATAAGCATAGAACAAATGCTTCTGTGAATGCTTTGTCGTATTAGCATAACGGTAAAATAGCTCTTGGAGGTTTGATTCAATTCCATATAGTGTGTAACAGTGAATTAGCTAGTGCATTGAGTTAAGGGCTTTAGTTCAGTTAGGACTTGTCGTCTGTAAGTGTGTGGTGTTATGTGTTGCCTCAGAGTTCTGTCATTAATAGAGCCCTCAGTAGTTTTTCTCTGTCCATCCGCAGGTCTTCAGAGCTTCACAAACACACACAAAAAGACAGATGAGTAGGGATAATCATAAAAAATATGGAAAAGAAAAACGGAAAAACATGCATACAAAAAAAGGTAGACAGACAGACAAATAGATATCTGTTAGTGGGTGGAAAAGTCAAAAAGAGATATCAAACAAGAAACATTATAATATAAAACTAACTACAAATGTTATGCGCTATTTTGCACTATTTAAAGGAATAGTTCACCTTCAAAATGAAAATTCTGTCATTATTTGCACACCCTGTTTTCATTTCAAACCTGTATGACTTCTGAAGAACACAAAAGATATTTTGAAAGATTGGTCCCAATTGACTTGCATTGGTTGTGTCCATACAATAGAAGTCAATGGGGACCAACGGATTTTGGTTACCAACATTTTTCAAAATATCTTCTTTTGCAGAAGAAAATCACACAAGTTTCAAATGACAACAGGGTGAGTAAATGATTTCTATTCCTTTAAGGCCACTAATCCAATGTAAACAAATGTTTTATGCAGATTTGCTTGTATAAGATGCTCTTATTACTTAAACAGTCAATCGCTTTATACTGTTTGCTCACATTTTAATGCTGATCATACAAATTACAATATATTTATAAGATGAAAAAATAACAGTGGAAGCCGACTTTTGAACCTCACTGTATAGACAGGCTTTTATATAGACATTTTCATTGGACGCACGAGCCTGGCCAGAACTTAACATTCGGTCTGTGTTTGGTTATAATATACGAAGTATTTTATATTAACTTTTTATCAATATTTGATTGTATATCAATTGTATTCAATTAAAACTACTCAACCAATGTTTCTTTGTGGAAGTCTACCGGAAGTTAAGTTTGGGCCACATAACGGTTGTTTAAGTTGTTGATGCTGAAAACATCTAGTGTAATCGTTGTGAGTGTATATTACCTCTGTGTGTGTGTAGCATAAGGTAGCAGGTGAGGTACAGGACTGGGATAGAACAGCGGAGAGTTAGAACGCTCTAACTGTGGGGCATCCTTTGGCTATGGAGAGAACACAAAGTGTAACATCATATCTCTCACATATACAAACAAATGACTTTAAAACCCTTACATACATAAATAACACCGAAACTAGATCTATTTAGCATAGTTTAGATCAGCTAAGCGTAAGGAGGGAGTTACCGGTGGATATATTGGTGGCTGGACCTGTTTGTCCAAGGAGCTATTTGATGTTGATTTTCCCATACTGCACTGGGAGGAGATGGCAGCAAGTGCTTCTGGGAGGTCATCTTCATCACTGTGGTTACTATGTGACAGAGTATATTTCAACAACTAAAGATATCTAAAACCAAAAAACAGAAATAAATAAGGTATTCTCTTGTAACTCACAAGCTGAACTGTCGGACGAGGCGTTTGCGCCGGTCCACGCTGGGCTTTTCTATATTCAGACTGCTTGATCCTGAATCCTGTGATGAGCTGGGATACCTGCTATAAGAGCCCAAAATCAGTGAACACAACACATACAACAGCTGACACTGTGATGAAAGTGTATAGACTGTATTTAGATTTCTAACGCTTGAAAATATTGTGAGACACAACCCAGAGTTTGTACCTTATCTTCTCACCTGTCAGTTTGGTCTCCACTTGAAGAGTTTCCCTTTGAGTTTCCACTATCACTTTGGGTGGTGCGCTATAGAGAAAAGAGCTACTGTCACGTCCTTATTCTGTAACCTCAATATTTGTGTCATAGTAATCCTGGGAATAACTGTACTGTTACTATCACTGACATATTTTAGTTGAAACCAGCTTTGGGTGGTTTGGCTACTGGTGACCTAAGCTAGTTAGCCATGGTCCAAAAGACAGGCTTGAACGGGCTAAAGGGTTTGTCCATACAAATAAATAAATAAACTTGGCATGAGCATTTGTGAATACATTGTCATTGTTCGTGCAGCGTGTAAGTGACATGATTTACTTTTGAGACGTTGCTCTTGAGACGTTCTTGTAAAACCGCAGGGGAGGAAGGAAGACTTTTCTCTGAAAGAGGTTTTTCTTCTGCCTGTTTGCAGTTAAAAAGGGAGAATCCAAGAAATCAAATGCTTGTTTTATCACACACCATTGCTGGTTTTTCTAAGCTGATTATGAATAACTGACCATGTCTATGTTTATATGAAGGGCTGGCCAAGGTGCAGGTTCTGTTTCCAGCTGGTGCTGACTGTGCAAAGCTCGATCCAGCTCATCGGTGCATGCAGGAGACACCACCCAAGCTTCTGGTCAAAACAAAAACAGGAGCATACATATGAAATTCATCAATAGCTCATTTTAAAGAGATAATTTATAAACACTTAAAAATAACAATGCCATAGAAGAACTTTTTGGGCTGGTTCTATAAAGAAGCTTTAACATCTGCAGAACCTTTCTGCTTACAAAAGGTTGGTTCTTTAGAGTATAAAAAGGTAAGCAAGAAATTATTCTTTTAAGAACCTTTGACCAAATGATTCTTTGGAAAACTACAAATTTTTCTTCTATGTCATCATTGCGAATAACCTTTGTAGCAATATTTTGAAGAAAGTTGGTAACAGAACAGCGCAGGTTAACAATATTCTTCAAAATATCTTCTTTCGTGTTCTCCAGAAGAATGAAAGTCATACAGGTTTGAAATGACAACAGGGTGAGTAAATGATGAAACAATGTTTATTTTTGGGTGAACTATAACTTGAATGTTTATTTTTGTGTATACTCTCTTAAAACGTGTTTAACTCATTGCTTTCACTTATGGATCAAGTGCATTCAGTCACAACTCACTCGGTTTGGCTTTCGTGATGCAAAGAGCTTCCTGCTTCTCGTATACAGGGTGATGAAAGCAGCGATGCGTTTTCCCAGACAGCGGAGCTTCATTTTCGTCAACGCTGAACCTTCGCGTGTCTGCGCTGCTCAAAGGAAAACTAGAAACCACAATGTACACATACATACAACAGTTCCACATCATTTCAGTGGGTTATGACAGAACACAAACTCATATCTATTCACATTCATCGATATATACATAACGACCTGTTTATATTAAATTCTATAGCTAGACGGTTTCATCAAACGCACTTGCTGGCCGGAAGTTAATTTCCGGTCTGTGTTTGGTTATAATATAACAATTTACTTTGTTTATTTTATATTAAAGGGGTCATATGGCGCGAATACGTGTTATTCTGTATCTTTGGTGTGTTATAAAGTTGCCCATGCATGTATTAGACACGTAAATTGGAAAAAGTAAAGTGTTGGAACAAAAGATGCATTCTATCTGAAAGCGAATGCTCACCCAGACATGCCTGAAACGCCTCGTGTAACCACACCCCCACAAATCTACGTCAGATCGTGGTATGATTTGACCAAGACCGCCCAAATGTATACGCAAGTAAGGTGGACGTACCTGTCAGTACAATTGCTTTGGAACCTGATGTTCCAAATATGGTAAGAGGCGTTACATTTCCGTCACACGCTTGCAGTGTTCGACCAATCACTACGCACTGGTTAACTGGCCAATCATAGCACACCTCATTTTTCAGAGCAATGAGCTTTGTAAAAAATCTGTGCGTTTCAGAGAGGCGGGGTCAAAGAGGAGATACAAACATGCACGGTATGTGGAAAATACAGCGTTTTTTAACCTTAAATCGTGCATTAAAACAAACGATAATATTCGTTTTAGCCCTTTCACTTGACCCCTTTAATATTATATTGTATATTCATTGTATTCCTTGAATTTAAAACTACTCAACAATTATTCTTCGCAGAGATCAAGTGGAAGTTAAGTTTGGGCCACATAACGTTTGTTGTCCCTGTTGAAAAAAAAACAGCATACGCTGGTTTGGTATGTTTTGAGGCTGGTTTAAGATGGTCCTTAGCTGGTCAAACCAGCATCAAAACATACCTAACCCAGCATTTGCTGGTTTTTTCAACAGGGGTTGCCGCTGAAACGATCTATGAAAGCATAATTAACTGCAGTACACTACAATGCAAACCTGAAGAAAGGTAACATCACATGTTATAAATATTCATGGTAAAATGACATTTTGAAACATGCAGACAGGTTGCTAATAGCCTATAATAAGTGGGTGCTTATGAAAGTAATTTCAATGGATGGACCAAAGGTAATTGTGATTGCAAATGATGTTACTACAGAGAAATGGAACATGTTTTCTGAGTGCTAGTGTTGAAACGAAAATGAGAATTAATGTCAAGGGTTTAGTCAATAAAACAGTGAGTCGATTAGTGTAAACACATTTATTAAGGCAGGTCTTATTGCAGCAGTCCATAATCATTCACATGTCCCCAGCCCTCCTCCCTATGATTGAACATGTGACCAAACACAAGGTTTAGGAAGGATTCTGACACAAATATGTAATGATTACAACATACAGAGAAGTACCTTTAAATGTGTTTTCAAGAGGAGAAATTAAATTAAGTGTTTAGTAGAGGCTTTATAATGCATTTGTTTAAAAACAATGAGGCATCTGTCTTGGCATATCATCATATAACTGATTCATCCTTAAAGTAAACTTTGACAAGTAGGCGCTAACTTGCGCATATCTAACGCAGGCCAGACAATCCAATAAGCTAAAAATAATTTTAAAATAGGCAATATCATAGAACAATGGTGCTCAGGTTTGCTTCTGAAGATCTTTGCTTAAACACAAACACATCTGTTATTCTGAAGAGCTTGATAAACTGGATCAGATGTTTGGAGTTGAAATTAAACTTCAGCAGCACAATTGAGCAACCCTGCTCCAGTATACAAAGCCAACAGCAGCAGTTACATATTCTGACATCTTGAGGTTACACCATTGACTAGTTCTACATTTTCTCATAAGGCACAATTCGATTCAATCGCTGAATGATGCAAAACACTACAAGCTAAACATTTCAATTTCAGAGTCGCAAGTCAAGATCCAGGTAGGCCTAATGCGTTTTTTCTAAAAATGCATTTTATTGGATGACGCACGTCACATGATGGATGGTTGGATGGAAACAATGTGGTTGCACGAGACTCCTGAAGGTGAGATGGGTTTGTGATGCTGTGATTGGATCATGGTGCCATGGAATGGCTGTGCTCGGTGGTCTCTATAAGTCTCATTGGCATGCTCAGAGTGCAGTCATAACTTTGTCTCTGTGCACCACAGACACACTCCTTCCGATGCTATCAATTAAACTCCTCTCATCAAACCCAACGCTGCTCGCGGGGGGTCTTTCCACATAGGAGGGTCTAAACCAGACACACATGCACATGCAGGTGAAACATAGATGAGATCAGACACATGCACACTGACATCAGCACTGCATACCCAAACAACATTTTCATACTTTTAGTGGGGATGTTAATGTAACATGTTTATTTTTTACAGAAAGTAATTCACTCCAGACACAACTCATTTTATCACCTACATGTAAATTCTGTAATAAAGGCTTTTATTCTATTAATTTGATTGATTATGCAAGGCCTGTTTTGTTCAGAAACTGCTGTATTGCTTTAGAAATAAAATACATACCTGTGTGGTGGTGGAACATGTCCCATTTCCATTGGCTGTATGTATAGAGGAGGGGTCAAACTAGATGAATGTGTTCTTTGCCAGTGTTCCTGTGCAACTGGAATGTTGTGCTTATACTAGAGGAAAACAAAAAAATCTCATTCCCGTGACTTAAACTTCTTGCCATTACCTTACACATAATGTATGCAACCATTTGCCAAGTTATTTGAGATCAAATTAAAATAACTCCACCACATATAATAATCATCTCCCACATGTTTTCCTAAATATAATTATATATATATATATATATATATAAAGCATAAGAATATTGAAAAAGTACCGGTTGTATGCTTGGGCTGGCCTGAGCACTACAAAAAGAGAAATTAATAATAATTTTCATTACACAAGCACAACAAAGAAACTATTAAATCAGCAATCCGCTTTTATATCAAACTGCATGAATAAGCGGCTTTACCTTAGATGTGGATGTTTTGCTGGAGTGATGGCTGTGAAAACAAAAGCATTCATATAAATGACACTTGAACTAAATAAGCTTTTAGAGGTTGTGGGGTCAGATGCAGGATTTAAACAGAGATTATGCACAAGACATATAGGCCCGGTTTCACAGACAAGGTTTAAGGCTAGTTCCAGACTTAAATGAATGTTTGAGCTGTCTCAACTGAAAATAACTTGCCCTAACGTATCGTAAAATATGTCAGTGCCATTGTTTTGTCTAAAGATGCACATAGGTAATGTTTATTTCTAAAGCATTTTTACAAAAGTGACTCAAATATCCTAATCCAACTAAGGCATAGTCCTGGTTTAAGATAAACCTTGTCTGTGAAACCGGGCAATAGAGTTTTGAAAGTTAAGACAGCATATGGCACTCAGACCTACCCCTGCCCAATGACTGAGCTCGTGATGGATATCTTTTACTTGGTCTTCTCTCAAAAGTGCTCGCCCTCCGGACTTTACCACTATGTGTGGCTTGATATTCAGTCCTTCCACTATAGACATAGCAAAATTACACTTTAATTTTACATTTGCTATCATTGTAAATGCTAGCTATAGCCAAGCGTGCATACATGTGCCAGTAGTGGACAATAAAATATTAAGTACATATAAACTGCCCGTCCAAAAAAAAAAGCCACACACTAATATTTCGTTGGACCGCCTTTAGCTTTGATTACGGCACGAATTCGCCGTGGCATCGTTTCGATAAGCTTCAGCAATATCACAATATTTATTCCCGTCCAGAGTTGCATTCATTTTTCGCCAAGATCTTGTATTGATGATGGGAGAGTCGGACCACTGTGCAAAGTCTTCTCCAGCACATCCCAAAGATTCTCAATGGGGTTAAGGTCTGGACTCTGTGGTGGCCAATCCATGTGTGAAAATGATGTCTCATGCTCCCTGAACCACTCTTTTACAAATTGAGCCCAATGAATCCTGGCATTGTCATCTTGGAATATGCCCGTGCCATCAGGAAAGAAAAAATCCATTGATGGAATAACCCGGTCATTCAGTATATTCAGGGAGTCAGCTGACCTCATTCTTTGGGCACTAATGTTGCTGAAACTAGACCTGACCAACTGCAGCAACCCCAGACCATAGCACTGCCCAGGTGGTGACTTTTTTTGGACGGGCAGTGTATGAAGCATAATATTGTACTTTTTACTCTTATTACATAAAAACATCATTCCACATTACTTAATACTGAACAATTCAATGCCTGCTCTAAGATGCAATAGCATAGTCCAATTCGTGAACAAGCTGATTTCTCTTACTGAACCGGTTGAAATCATACTGAAAGGTCCAACAGCAAAAGACCATCTCACTGATTCAAGGATTTGTTTAGAGCGAGTCTCCAGTTAACAAGTCACTGAAATGTTCATATCTGACTCAAAATGGGAGTATCTGCCAATCCGGTACTTGTATTTTGCAAACTTCAAGTGCTTTAAGATGATTGAAATCAATGTCAAGGAAACACGGAGTTCACTCTGTTGTGTTTCAGTTATCTTGAACTCTCACTTGGAAAACTCAATGTGAACTTTGATTTGTTGTATTTGTTGAATTTTTGTACTTCTACTGGAGTAATACTTTATTACAGTATCTGTACTTTTACTCAAGTACTTGGGTTGTGTAGTTCGTCCACCACTGGCGTGTGCATACCTAAATCTGAACCGCGAGCCGAGGCGTGTGAAGTCACTGTGGCTGGTTTTGCTGTGGGTTGGTTGTCGGAGCCGGAAGAAGGCATGGCTTTCGACAGCACATTTCCACAAGTGCTTACATTCCCGAGAACTCGACAGCTGAAACACAAACGTGTGCTCCTGCTCTCTGCCCTGCAGACACAAATAAACATGCACATGAATAACATTTCAGAGCACTTAACAGTATAGAGCAGGAATTTCTTATACCAAGGTGAGACTAAAAAACAGCTGTAACGTCAAATGTACTTCCTAGTGAAAATGCTATTAAATACAAATTTCAGTATTGTGACAACAGTAACAGAGGAACGTCAACATGCCCCGGGTAACCTACAGTATGAGCGCAACCAGATGAGTGAATGCAAGTTTGTACATGTAAAACCCACCTGCTCATCATCTTCCACCACTACTAGAGTCAGTCTGTTCTTCTTGAAGTCAAGACGGGTTATTTTGGGCCTGTTTTGGAAACATGTAAATTAAATTAAATCTGCAAGATTTAAAGACTGATGATCCAGATGGTGGTGAGAATAAAGGTATAAATCTCACCAAAAGAAGAGACCAATTTTGCTGGATCCCTCAAACACTAAAATTCCAGTTGGTGTGAGGCCTAGGGCATATTCTCCTCCATCCCGTCCCTGCAGGATACGCCATTAAAGACACAGCTTTACTTCATCTCACTAATATATTTAATCGGGTTTTACTGAACAGTTGCTGTATTAATACCCATTGAAGTATTTTGAGAGCTGGATTCGTTATAAAAACCTCTTATGGAGATATAATATTTTTTTGTTAGAAACAATAAAACCAATATTCTTAGAGATATAATTCTGCTATTGTTAAATAAATAAAAGGATGAGAATAACTATAGCTATCAGAGTCAGAAAGAGAGAGATGTCACCTTCACAAAGTGCATGTCCACTCCATACATCTCCAGCCACTTGCACTTGTTCAGAAAATCCACCTCAGCTTGAGACGGGCTCATTCCCCTGTAAAGACACGCATTTGTTAGAACTGCAAGCTTATGAACCACAATGAACACCATAACCCATCAACCAGCCATCATAACTCATCCAAACCCTCCCTTACCATAGTAACCAGTTCATTCCTGGCTGGCGTACAGCCTCCCCCCATTTGCTAGCCTGCCAGCATCTGCCATATGTCCCATTGAGTACATCCAAAATGCTGTTTCTCGTTTTGTTTTTAACCTCCTGACACATTATACCTCTGCACTGTGCTTAAAACCGCTACGCTGGCTGCCAGTATCTGCTAGAATTCAAGACATTGTTTCTGGCTTATACCGTTGACAATGGCCTGGTCCCTGACTGTCTTTAATCTCCAAGAATCGTTATTTGTCTAAATCTAAATGTTGTGCTTCTTGCTTATCCCTGAAAGTACACAATTCCAAGTCGCTGTGACGGCAGCCCGCTCGAGCCACATTTAAACAAAGAATCAGGATACAACAGTGAACCAACATGCTGACAGGAACCACTTGTGCATTAGCAAGCAAACAAAAATACATGGAATGGAGAAAACGTTCACCCCAAACGTTACTTTTTACAAAATCAGTAATTCTTCAAATATGCATATTTTAAATACAAGTTTTTCCTTTTAATAAAAAATGTGTAAACATGACTGACTTTGAAATAAACCTTCCCTAATTCAATGAAGTGAGACTGAATCGCACTCTGTAAAAAAAATAGTTTTTTACTACAATTGTACGTGTTCCTGCCTCAAACAGACCAAAACTTTGATTAAAGAACTGTTTAAACAGTTTGAGTGCATTTATACCGATTTTACTCTTGTGCCATGCACTTTCACCTCAACATTGAACACGCAAACCTCAACCATGTTAACAATCAAAAACCATCATTCATTTAAAAAACTGTAAACACAACAGATAACAAACAGCAACAACGATATTAAAGCAAGAACTAAAACACTAATAACAAACACAGAATAACAAATAAGAAACACAGAATTGAACATGCTGCAATCTGTGTTTCCCCTAGGTTTACGGCTTTGGGGGGGGGGGTGTTGGTTTGTGTGCGGTCTCTATATTTTCTTTGCGGCTGAGGTCAGGACAATAATTTTTTTAAATGATATTTAATCAATCAATCAATCTAATGTTTCTCAGGCCATTTATTTTATATTCTGATAGCCACAGTGTGTATGAAACATAGAACGCCTGGTAACTGAGAAAACGTATTGTAGGCTCTGGTGCTGAAGCGAAGTCCTAGTGGTCTATTTTAATATTTAAAAAAGACTACTGACAACAAATGTAACAACTGAAATGAATTTATCATGAGCAGAAGTACTTACAAAGTTACTAACAAGAAGCCTTTCCATGCCATACATACTAGAACTGATTCTAAATAATCTTTCTGATTAAAACATGATTCATTATGAAATGCTCTAAACATGCTGATTATTAATGTTATTAATACTATTAATGCTAAATGTAGATACAAGACGTTATGGTTTATATGTCACAAACTTATATAGCAAACAGTAAACTTGCTGCTACTGCTGCATTTTCGTTTACTAAAGCGTTACAGTAAAAGTGTCCATTTATTTTTGCTCTAGGTGTCTACAGTTCTTTATGCGACGCGTCTTTGTGGGAGAAGCAGCACTCATGGAGTGGAAAGGGTTAAAATGAAGTGCGTTTGGCACTAAATAAAGATATTACAATGTAGCGGCAAAATATAATCAACATAACTTTCCCTGAGTGCACGTGATGTGTACAGCTCAGTTATGTAGACGCGTTGCTCAATTTAAACTACAGAAATAGTCTGATGTTTTGAATGGTTCATTATGTCTCACGGTCCGGATGGAACGAAGTGAAGCTGGGTGAAAACCTGTCATCATGGTGGTAACTGGACTGTGTTGCTGCTTGTCAGGGGCAGGGTGTGCGTCTTTTCTACTGGGTTCACACCAGACGCGAATTAAGCGTTTTATTACATACAAAGTCAAATTACATACAAAGTCAATGCAAAGACGCGAACTCGCAGCAGGCGGTGCGAATGACGCGAATCGGGCGGCGAGATTGTCAATCTCGTCTTCCACGAAGGTTGAAAATATTTGTCAGACCGCGTCACTCACACGAAAATAACGAACTTTTCCCGCGAGTAATAAAGAGCGTGGAAAGTTTGTTTAATACAAGAACAATGTATAGACCTGCTATATAGGAAAGGTAACCTTAAAAATTACTTCTCTTGTGATCTGGCGCTATATAAAAAATAGAATTAACTTGACCTTCAAGGGGGGCAGGAGGTGCCGTTGGAGGGGCGGGGCGCCCCCCTACGGTAATGGTAGGGGAAACACTGCTATGCATCTTGGGAACTTTCAAACTCTTGCAATATTGTTTGTTCAGAATACACTGTTTTGTAAGTTGGGCAAACTTTGACACATTTTGGCCAAAAACTTGTCCAGTCAAGTCCAGTCAACAAAAAATCTTTGTTAGAAACATGTTTAGGCTAATTTTGTTTTAATATATGCAAAACAATCATTTGACTCCTAAACTAAAAAAATCTATGTTCAAGTTACTTATTTATCTTTATAGGGAGAACATTTTGCAAGTTGGATTTTTTTTACAGTGCCTATTGAGTACCTATAGAGTAGTATTGCATACTTCGTATCTTTGAAGAGTATTTAGTTTGATCACATTTATAAAAGATAGATACAGCTGTACGATTATTTCCGAAAGCATACGGCGTGTGCGGGGGGAGGGGTAGACTGAACTAAAGCACGTGCGCACCCATTGCCAACAAAACACAGACATTAGTTTCACTCACCGCATGCTGTTCATGTCCGGCATCTTTTAGCGCTGGGACGGCTCCATATATCAGTTTCAAACGATCTCCAAATCCAGCGTTATATCCACCGTTTATATAACATTCATCACCCAAATGCAGTGAACAAACAAACACCTGAACTTCGCGAACGTATGCTCTCTCACTCTCTCATACACACAAGTGAAAGTAACGTCTGCGCATGCTCCTTCTCCTGCTCTCCTTGCAGCCGCATGCGCGTGTCACGTGCTTTTCCGGGAGAATTGTCCAATGAGGGACTAAGAAAAATTGCTACGAAACAGTTTTATATGTTTGAAAAAAACTTTCCGAAACCTGTACGATCGCTGGGGGAGTGTATCGAGCACAGAAATACTACGTAATACGCCCAACTCGTTTTTTGACAAGTTGACCATGTTAAATATTGGATGTTTAACATTGTAAAGAAGTCAGAATGCATGACAAACCATTGCACCACCCCTTTAACTTGTCAAATGATCATACATAGTGAACATAGTGTTACAGCTGCCAAAACAGAATATTTGGGTGATAAGACACATTCACTGCCTGGGGTGGGCTTACCTATACTCAGCCCATTTGCGATAGATGTCTGCCTCCATGAACTCGGTCTGTTTGGGTGAAAACCGAAACTCTGATACCAATATAACAGAGTGTTCTAATGGGTCACAATCCCCAAGTTCACCTATTTCCATGAAAAATAGAAGAAATGTACAATGTAAACGAGACAATACATTAAAAAAGCTATGCAAAAATGGTCGCAAAAATAAAACTCACTCTGTAAGCAATACGCTCCAAGCTCCACAGACACATCATACGGACATTTTAACCTGCAAGAGAAAATTAATGACCCTTAAAACAGCTTGTAAATGTGTTTGCAGTATACTATTAACCACACGTTTAACCAATATAGCTTCTAAACAGTGGTCAACATCCACTTCCCTGAAATGTGAGATGACAAGCCCCCATGTTTATGTAAGAGAGTATGGCCCCTGTGCGGGAAAGTGTGTCGGAGCGTATCTGTGCTCTTAATTTAGAAGCTGTGTGTTGGTTCTCATCAGAGTTTCTTTTATTAAAAAGGAGCAGAGCAGCACCCAGGAGAGCAGACCCAGATTATACACACTGAAACAGAGCTTTTATCGGACCCCGCTAGAAAACCCCGCCGCGCTGTGTGCGGAAGACAGAGGGTCAGAGGTGTGATAGAGGGCAAAAAGGAGGATATGAAAGGAGCTCTCTTTGTTTTCTGTCTGTGCATGTGTAAAGGGTTGTGTGTCATTTCTTACTTGCCGGTCAGTATGTCTTGTCTTAGCTGCAGTACGAAGAGATACCTGTAAAAAGCATTTAAGACAGGTCAAATTTGACATTTTAAGCACAAAAATGATAAAAATGAACTTTCTTGTATAATGAATTGAAGAGTAGATGTTTAGTAAATGGACTTGCTGAACGATTAAAGGAATAGTTTACCCAAAAATGAAAATTCTGTCATGAATTACTCTCTAGTTGTTCCAAATATGTATACTATACTTTAAATTTCTTTGTTCTGATGAACACAGAGAAATATATTTGGACGAATGCTTGTAACCAAACAGGTCTTGGCCACTACTGACTACCATAATAGAAAAAATGACAATGGTAGTCAAAAGTGCCACAGAACTGTTTGCTTTCCAACATTCTTCAAAATATCTTCTTTTGTGTTCAACAGAACAAAAAAATGATTAAGTAATTTGTGACCCTGGATCACAAAACCAGTCTAAAGTAGCACGAGAAGATTTTTAGTAAAAGCCAAAAATACATTGTATGGGTCAAAAATGATCGATTTTTCTTTTATACCAAAAATCATTAGGATATTAAGTAAAGATCATGTTCCATGAAGATATTTTGTAAATTTCCTGCCCTAAATATATTAAAACTTTATTTTTGTGAGTGGATGGCCTGCTACAGTGCCTCTAATTAACAACTTCAAAGGCATTTTTCTAAATATTTAGATTTTTTTGCACCCTCAGATTCCAGAAGTTTAAATACGCCAGATATTGTCCTATACTAACAAACCACACATCAATAGAAAGCTCGTTTATTCAGCTTTCGGGTGACATCACATCTCAGTTTCGAAAAATTGACCCATAAGACTGGTTTTGTCGTCCAGGGTCACATTTTTCCTACTATGGTGGTCAATGGTGGCCAAGAACTGTTTGGTTATAAGCATTCTTCCAAATATCTTTCTGTGTTCATCAGAACAAATACATTTATACAGATTTGGAACAACTCGAGGGTGAGTAAATGATGACAGAATTTTCATTTTTGGGAGAACTGTTCCTTTAAGCGCGTTAACAGACTAAATGGTCTCGAGGAAACCCTTTAAATTTGGGTTCACCTCAGATCTGACATGTTTCTCAGGGGGCATTTATGTAATCTCACTCTTTTGTTTTGAAACAGCTAGACAGAGCAACTCAAAATGGAACAGAATGCATGAGGCTCAAGACATGTTTTTGAAAGTTGGCTCATTTTCAACTCAACAGATCGTCTTTAAAACAAAAAAAGACATGACAAACAGCCATGATGTCCATCTGCGTATGTATAGCTGTACTGGTGGCGCTTAAAAGGGAACGAATTAAAAACCCAGCAAGCCTTTTACTGTGCAAACTATTAGCTAAAGCACAGCATGCTGTCAGCAGACTTATTAAAGCAATGCGGCTAAAAATATCCAAATATATTTTACAAAAATTCAGAATCTATTGAAGAGCTTTATGAAAAGTGCATCTATAAAAGAATATTCAAAAAGCTGACCATTCATGACATCTGTAATATTGTTTGGTTCGACACCAGGATGTCCACATACAATATATAACTGCAATTCTCCTTTACCTTGTAAACTCTTCATGAAGGTTATTGGGCTCTGAAGAATAGAACTTAACCCTGAAAAACAATCTGTACGGAGGTCCATCTAGGACAGAGAGAAAGAGACTAAAATCAGGCAAAGAAACACACACCCAATGTCAAAAGTGCTGTAAGTGAATTAGCACAATGGAATTGGTACATAAACTTAAAAGCACAAAAAGGCTAGAAAGTAATCATCCTTGAGAGCTATGAAACATTGTTGTCATAGAGACAGGCATAAGTCAGCTAATGTTGATTCAGTATGACTCAACCGCTTTTAACAGGATTGTAAAGCTTTCTGAAAGGTACTATAGTAATTACAATATAGCAAAAATGTGAGAGATAGCATCAATAGCCTTTTTTATTGACAACATGAGCATGTAAGTTGCATATAACAGATGGTCAGCTATATTTCAGATCAGACTGATGTCAAATTATATTTATGCTCCCAATGAAAAAACTACAATGGGACGGTCATTCTGCACTGCTGTGTTTTTTTTCTCTCCGACTACCTTCCACTTTCTCTTTTTCCTCGACAACTTATCTCTTTGGTTAGGGGTGTGTCTTGTGGGATCGGCTCTATTCACGCCCATAGAGTATACATTCATAAACACTTGTCACCACGGCAACAATAGATCATGAGCCCAAGGTCATCAGCCATCTGCAACCAGCCAACTAAATAACTCTACAATATTGCATGTGTGTGTGTCTCATAACTACTTACATCTAATCTGCTTCTTTATGGGCTTGGTTGCATCCAGCCAGTGCTAAAAAGTAAAACATTAGAAAATGTGAAGCAGGGGAGAAGTGGGGGAGAACGTGGGAGGGAAGAAGAGAGAGAAAGAGAAACAAAGACAAGAAGAGTTTGTTATTAGTCTGAATGCTGAGGAAATGAAAATCCTGTTTTTCTGATTGATGTCGAGTGGTTGTTTCACACTGACAGTCTTCATTTTTCATTTCTGTTCTTAGAACAGCAGCTTATAGGAAAACAGGTCACTGCCACCCTAACACGCACACACACGCTCATTAAGTGCCACTCACCGCAACCTGCTCTGGGTCCATGAACTGCAGGCCAAAGTAATCAGCCTCCACGAGATCCAAATGATACATAATCTGATCAAACAGATCCTGTCCCCTGGAGTGTTTCTGAAACGCACACATTTAAAGCATGAATAAATCAGAAAAGTGCAGAAAGCTCACGGCTTCACACTGATCTTGTGACAGTTTAAGGGAAAACCTGTGGAGTAACTCCAGAACACCTGCAGGGCTTGATGGCCCCGATTAGACACAGTGACATACATTCAGAATTTATTTCCGTATGCACTCACTCACTTTGAAACGCCAAAGAGATTATCGACAATCGTTTTTTTTCGTGTGCAGATGAGGAAGACCTCACAACCACACACACAAAGGGAATAGTCTGTTTATTTTTAAGGTCTGTATCTACCGAATTTAGAAACTCAATTTATTGCAGAGAAGTTTTAATTTAGGTATCAAGTCATTCAATTTTAGGGCGTCTAATTGACTTACACTCTAAAAAAAATCTGTAAAAGTAGGGCACAATATACTGTATTAATATAATTTTCCATATACATTTTTTACAGTTGTTTTACCTGTATTTTACATTTTTCACTGCATTAAATTACATTTTAACATTAACGGAAATGTCCGTAAAATAAAGGAAAACGTACTGGTAATTTTCTACCAGTACTTTATCCGTTTTTTTACAGGATTGTTTTTCCAGTGTATGCTGGTTTCAGGGCAAATGTTATAATGACAGCAACCAAGTTTGTGTGAGGGTTTAGAGTCCTGAATTAGCTTCTACATGGTTAAAGGAATAGTTTACCCCAAAATAAAATTCTTTCATTATTTATTCACTCTCATGTCAAAACCTGTATGACTTTTTTCTGCAGAACACAAAAGAAGACATTTTGAAGAACACTGATAACCAAACAACATTGGGGACCCATTGACTCCCCTTATATGGACTCAAAATTACTGAGACATTTTTCAAAATATCTTCTTTTGTGCTTGAATACACAGGTTTGGAATGACTTGAGTTAATTACGGACTTTTTATGTTAGGATGAACTATGGCCAAAATAGTCCCAAGGTCTTTTGGTATTAGATGTATGAGGTCAGTTACCCTAGTGTTCATACAGGTGTCCTATAACTACATCAGTACATAAGTTTAAATAAGTTCCACTCGGTTTGATACTTTGATTCAATATAATTCAATGACATTCATGCATGTTTAAAGTGCCCAAACACATTTGATAAGCTATGAAAATCAGGTCCAACTGCCTCGGCTCAATGATGCAGTGACCTTAGGGACTGGAAAAATTGACAGACCCACCTCCTGGCTTTCACCATTTAGTTTGAATGACTTGACACCCTGACATTTATAAAAACTCCACAAAGCAAACACACTAAACCCTTGAGACAGATGAAAACACACACATATATAAGGTGCACACAAACCGAGGCCTGAGTAAAAATAGTTTCAAGTGTCAGAGCAGAGTGGCTGGATTTGGGACACACCCTGAGGGGTGGGGGTAGCTATTATTTTTCTTAGATACTAGCTGCTGTTTAAACTGACCTACTGTACAACCCTTAGCATACATAAGCCAACTCACTTTTTAAAACTTTCCTTTGCTAACATATGGTGCAAAAAGTAACAGAGAACATCCTTCACCAGAAACGGATGCTCGGATGACATAAAAACAAGGAGGTAAAAGTAGTGAGTGGTCAAATGAGGAATTTATAAATTGCTATGATAAAGCAGTGACATGCAAAAGCACTTTTCGTTTGACATGTTTCAACTTGTATGACACTAACATTGCTTGGCTATGACGTGCCTGTTTATCATCAGCAAAAACGTGTTTTGAAATATAGCCTACAACAACATGACCTTCAGGTGCTTATCTCGCCTCATACTGCGGAAAAGTTGAATTTAGTTTCGTTTAAACTGAAATACAATGTATCATTTCGCTACGCAACTAAATTCACAATAAATCTACTCTGAGTTCAAAAAAGCTGAAACCATTAATTATGAATTGACTGAATATATAGATGAACTCACGAAAAGTAATGGACACGTTTGGCATGACTTGCAAAAGAGCGAAGAGCAAGGTTAAGCCCAAGTGGTTCATCGACCTCTGTGAAACAAATGAGAACTTAAAATAAAAAAATCAACAGGGTGATAAAGAGAAACTCGTTGGTAAACTCTGCGTTTTATTCTCTCTGCTCGTTACATTTTCTGTGAAACTCGGGTGTTTTTGTGTGACAGGTTGAGAGGTCGCTACAGGCGGGAAGTAAACATGAGGACGAGAGCACGAGCACCATCTGTCCGCCTCTTAACTACCTGGATAGGGAAATCCACAAGACCACACAGTGACAGTTACGACATGCTGTCGCAACCGAACTTTGCCGCTATACACCACTTTTAAGTACAAGAAACCTTTGACGACTTTTCTCTCTGCTCTTTAAACACACACGTACAATCATAACTCCACAAAACACTCACCAGTAACTCCACATTAACATCCGATCCGTCCAGCAGCAGGACTCTGCACGTGATGGCGTCTTTGCTGTTGCCCGCAGCGGGGATGTGGACAACGGCTCCCCCGGTCACCACAGTCGGCGCGTGTATCACCTGCTGCTGGTGCGCCTGAAGCATCGAGTTTCCGCTCCTGCCAGTCCCGTCCAGCTCATCCGACGTCCGAAAACGTCTCCTTGACCGACGGCTAAACGTCCTGCGCAGAAACCCCATCATCTTGTCCCCACGGGGGGCCACGCAGCGCTTTACTCGAGCAGGGAAAACGGCACCGATACCGGACTGCTAACGGCGACGCTCGGAAGGCATCCAGCTGTTTCCCAGGCGCTCAGGGACGGCGAAGGCAATGCAAGCAGCTGAAAGTCGGGATCTGTCACGAGCTCCCCTTCTTACCTCGAAGGACCAGTGGCACACGGGCGAGAAAACACGAGCACACCTGCCACCCGCAGTCCCAAAATACTCCCGTCCTTTCGGTCGTTTAATCCGTTCCGCAATAAAAACAATTATTGATTGAACTTTTTCACTCGCTCATCGAAGTCCGGGTTCGGTTAAAAGATGGTTCGTGACCCCGGCGTTAGCGCTTCCGTTTTGTTATCAACCGAAACTGGTGTACCTCTCAGGTAAATCAACCAGAGGAACTGGCCGAGCAACCTGTTCTGCGCAAGCGTTAAATCTCGGCAACACTCAAACTTTTTTCCTCGTCGGGTCACTGTGCGCAAGGCAGCGCTACCTGCTGGTAAACCAAAGTGATCGATGTGAGGTTACCTTCATTACTGAATTACCCGGCAACGACTGGAAAATCAAGGCAGCCTTCATACAGTGCGGCGCAATTGCGTCACCTCAGCTATTCAGAAACAACACGCGCCAATCGTCAGCATTTCACGCGGGCTCATTTTCATTCCGAGCCGCGTTTCCCGCAAGCCATCATGAATAAGGCAAGAGTCACAACGTGAGAAGAATTACACATTTTATTATTTATTATAGCAGAGGTGAATTGAATTATTCTAGTTGATGTATACAGCGATGTGGAGCAGACAGAAAGTGTTTGTGTGCACTGTAGCATCCTATAAGCTTAAGCGTCAATGTGCTTAATGCTCTTCCTTGATCGGCACAGCTGTCAGCACAGACACAGCAAGAGAAGAGATTGTCCATCTATCCATCCATCCTCCAATCTTCATCCAGACACGCCCCCAACTCCCTGTCCCTTTTTTATTTTCACATCAGTCTTTATCAACAGTCTGAGCACAGCGGCGAAGCTTCTTACTTAACTTTTCAAACACACTCTCTTCTTATCAACTGTTTAGTGTTAGGCTTGGTTTAAATCTCTCTCTGTACACCCTCAGAATGGCTTCACATACGAAGCTGAACTGGCACTAAAAAACAAACACGAAGACATGCACATTAAAGATGACAGATTAAAAAAAAATCAAATTAAGATTTAATGAGTGTGTGAATCATTTGATCTAAGTGCAGTTTTTAATTTGATCTGAAAGTTTGTTCTAACTTCAAGGTTTTCAACCAGGAGTCCACTCAGAGGTGGAGAAGCTATCTATTTTACAAAACTTTCATTGCTTTTCTGACTAAATAAAGAACATAAACGTATAATCTGCATAAATTCATGTCCTAATCTAATTTTATATGTGGGGTCTTGCAATACACTTGTGTGTGTTTGTACCGGTGCTTGAACCAGCATGGCCCTCTGTTCTCTCAGCAAGGTAATGATCTCTAGGGGATACACAGGCTTTTCGTTCTCCATCAGTGTCATGGCTGTCTCCATGGTGATCAACACACCTGTCCTCCCAATCCCAGCACTGCAGAATAACATTCAGTAAGTCTACGCCTGATAAAATCCGTCTCTGTGTGTGTTGTGCTCCTTAAGTTCCTTCACCTGCAGTGGACCATAAGAGGCACAGAATCCCCTCTCATACTTCTCACTGATTGGACGAAATCCAGGAAGTCTGAGGAATCCTCAGGTACCCCGTGATCTGGCCAGGCAACGTACTGTATATGAGTGATGGAGCGCTGCTCTCCTGACTGTCAAAGAGAGGGGAGGGCGACCGAGGGAGAGACAGAGAACGCTCAGATGAGTTTGCATTAAAGCACAGACAAGTCTAAGCATGCCTGTTTTACACCTTATCCATAAGCACAATTATAAGACATTTTATTTACAACGAAACTGATGCTTTATAAGATTCAAATCTCATTTAATCACTTTTATTTTTTAAAAGCTCATATTAAAGGGACAGACTAATTCTAGGAAGCGTTTGATTGAATAGTGCAACAAGTCATTAGTATTTTTCATTTGTTTCCCCAGAGAAGGCAAACATATACATTTATATTCTGCTGTATGTAAATGTTGTGCTTTATTATACAGACAGCTTTAAAGTGAATAGCTACACATTGACTAAAAAGCACAAAACTAATTTTGTGGGATCTTTAAAACAGCATTTCATATCTGACGAAACACTCTGCCATTTGTAATGTATTCCCCCTCAGTTCTATCGTGGGTGCAGGAGGAAAAAGTGATCTTTACGTTCTTCATCTCGAGTAAATGAGTCACAGTCTGAAGGCCAAAGTGGAAAAAATAATTCACTTAGTATGACAAATCGGGCACAGAGGCATAATTTCCTCACAGGCAGTGGGTTACGGCGCTCACACGTTGCCATTTCGCCTGTACCCCCAATTAGATCTCTTACCCAACTGTCTCTCCATTTCTTTATTTCTCTATCTGAGATACACACACCCCCTATACGGATGATGAATGTGTGATGTAACCTCCGTCTGCTGTCCGTGCTGAGATTAACTCCCACCAACGGAGACAACAGATGGGTCTCCCTTTTCCAGCAATGATGATTTGTTTATGTTAGTGTCATTGAGTGAGTGCGCGAGCGTGCCCGTGTATGTATCTTTGCTCTTGACCACAGTGATACGTGACTCATTTGCAGTTGGCACGTCACAAATGAACACGCTCACACACGCGACTGGCTTTCACAAAATGCATTAAGCCAAAAAACAGTTTCAATACAGCGATAGAGTATAAGTAAAAGGAAACATTTACACGAGGAAAATTAAACTGATTTTTTGAGCATCCTGACTATGCACAACTTAAGATAGCTTGATAAAAAATGTGAAGTTCTAATAGTGGATATTTAGCAATAACTATGGTGACTGATGTTTGTTTTAATGCAAAAAAATTAATAGAGGACCACAGAGTTTTTACTGCATTTCACAGACGTTCTTCCTGTTAGACTCACCTTAGTATTTGTGAGTGTTATCTCTCTGGTAACGTATGCCAGGTTGCACTCCTCTGAGTGACAGCACACCTGAAGGTACCCATAATCCCTCACTTCCGGAGGATGCGGCCAGTATTGGTGGCACTTCGTCTGTGGAAATGGAATTTGGATTATTGAGCACAGCAAAGAACAATTGTGATCCCTCTTTCTCTCCCTCACGCACACACAGAGTCACACACACACAGTTTATTAAATCATCCCTTTGGAAAAGAATGCAGAGCACACGGTTACCAAGCAACAGTCAAGCCGAGCCGAAGAATACGGCAGTCACTGGGGGACTGGAAGTGTGTGATGGGTGTCTGATGGGTATTGTCTGATTAGGTAATGCACATGTTTGTCAGCTTTATAACTCCAATTGTATGTTCCTCTGAAGTGAGCTGCGGTCATGACTCATGAGTATGTGTGCGTAATGTTCAGGTTTATTCATACTTTATAACTCTGCAAGTGTATACGCTGTCTGTCATGTGTGTGATGTCATATGTTACCCTTCCTCTCTCGGTCAGTGTGGTCAGCATGACAATGACACTGATGTGTTGCTCCCACACGCTCCTCCAGAAGTGGGTACATGTTTGTGGCAGTGGACCCTGAGCTGCTATGTACCGCAACACACAACCTGCTGGCTCAGTCTGACACAGACAAACAAATATTGTCAAGCAAATATTGTCAAGTCTGTAATATGCCACCCAAAGCTGACACTATCTCGTTCATGCACTTCAATACATTTTAGAGACTTTCATCCAAAGCAACTTTCAGTGTATTCAAGGTATCAGCATATATGTTCCCTGGAAATCGAAATCCTGACCTCGGCTTGACTTTATTTTGACTCAGTCCTTACTCTAAAATACTGTGCTAGTGGAATGGTTATCTCATTTATCCTTAAAGAGTAAAGAGTAAATATATATATATATATATTAATGTGTGAGGCAGACAGATCTATACCTTTACATGGCTGGCATTGATGTAATCATCCTCCTCCTCTTGTAGCACCACTCTAGTGCTGTCATCTGCAGGGAAGGAAATGAAAAGCAAAGAATGAGGAAGTGAGGATTTAATGGATTATCTGAAAACCTCTCCTCGGACTAGTTTTAAAGAGCATTACGCCTCATTCCCCAGTGTAAAACCTATACAGAAATTAATAAAAAAGATATATCCACTGAAGTACTTTTGTTCAGCAATCCTATCAAGGCCACCCAGTAACCACCCTCTAGTGGCAAAACATAATCTCTGCACCCAACAAATTATAGCACACATGCAAACACAAGCAATGATCTCTGAACAAAGTCATTTTATGTTATTTACTGGGTTTTCTACATAACATCATTGCACATAATATAAAAAACATTCTGTGACAATACAAAGTTCATGTAATTAATATTGACTAAGGCGATGTCAGAAATGAATATAATAGTGAAATTAATAGTTAGAAATCAAACATTGATGCTTGTTATGGATTATGAGGCTTTCACAGACTTGGCCACTTGCCAGCCTATTGCCTATTGGTCGACCGTGAGATAAGGGTTTGTGTTTGAAACAACACAAAGCAACTTACATGGTAATACATCTTTGTACCGATTCTTGTCCGTATTCTCTGACAGCTTTGCACAAGAAAATAACATTCCAACTTTCTTCCTGTCCAATTTCTGCGAGTAGCAAAACACACACAAACTCACACACGCATGCTTTGATAACAATTAGCAATGCACATACATACATGCAAACCAAGACATGCCATAAGCACTATAACATGTCCGAACCTCAAACTGTAAAAGCAGTGTGCCAGTGACCAAACCCCTCTCCAAACGGGTCATGGACTCTTCCAGTGTCTCTCCGGGAGGCCGGCTAGACATTGGGGATATTTCACCTGGAAGCGTGAGACCATCACCTATCTGTAAGGTAGGCTCAGCTCGCAAAGAGACACCTGTAAACATACAGCATGTAACATTAACATGAGGCATTAAGCCATTGACAAAAGTACAAAGAGAATATGCAATATAGATTATAAATATATATATCGTAATAATGAAGAACGAATAATCCAAACTTGTAATAATCATAAACTTGCACATTGCACAAAATCTCACCTTTACGCCGCACAAGCAAGGCGAGTTCTTTGCTGTGTGACTCGCGGCTGGCTTTAATGAACATGACCACCTGCTGATGTGTGTGTTCAGAGATGTCCCGCCCATTTATCAACAACACCTGATCTCCCTCCATCAGCGGAGGCACACAGCGGCCGGACTGAAACACAGCCGGTATTAATACAAATGCAAAAGCACTCATTCATATTCATTAACAGGACAAGCTTTATTAGCTTACCGGAGATGCAGGGTTAACATGAGAAATGGCCAGGGGCATCTTCTGATCCACACCTCCCTAAAGATCAGACAACAAGATGTCATGCAAAACACCGAAATTAATCGGGGTGATAAATATGGGACCTATATGACGTACAAACTCACTTTAACATTGAAGCCAAACTTCCCATCTTGGTCTGGGCTGATTCTCACAAGAAGCAGATCTCCATCGGCTGTTATATTCTGAGGTGCACACAAACACAAACAGTGAGCAGAAGGAAGTAAACTCACCAAAAGGTTTGTGAACCACTATACTTGATCTCACATCAATGGTTATCCCCACACACTCACTTTATCCCAATGCTGCGAGTCATCCTCCTCTGTGATGACATCATCACTATGGGACCAGCTACCGCTCATCTTTCCATCCTCCTGATTTTTCCTTCAATGTGATCAAATTGAACAAGTTACTATCAGTGCGTTTAATAAAACTCATGTATGGAAGCATTTGTGTGTGAAAAGTAAAAGTGCCTGTAAGTATAGAACACGTCTTCACTCTCGGTCACATAGCTCATTTCATTGGTCAAGTTGTCCGCGGATGATGGACGTGGTTTGTGAACGTCATGACGTAACCGAGGACTTCGCCTGGAATGAGATATATATTCATCGGAAACGGTCCCAAACCCACCTGAAACTTTCTTTAACACATGCCAGACACATGTACTGTAATTGTAGACGACAAGTTTCATTGTTAAAAAACAAATCGTAAAAAACGTACTTTACACATCAGCAAATGACTGTAATGTTTTTAAGCGTGGTTACCAGTTGGGTGTGTTGGGTGGTGAACGGGAGGGTAAGCTCTTGGTCTCCAGGTGTTCCGTTGAGATTGATCTCACTGCAGGGTTTATCATCTTCTCACCAAGCAGTTTACGATACAGGTAAGCAGAGCTTTAATTAAAAAAAGCACATGTAAATCCAATCCTTTACGTTTTTCTAAGTGTTGGTCTTTTATTCTATTACTGTGTACCTAAGTTTTGAAGGTGAGGGAGAGGGTTTCCTATTGAAGAATGTATGGTGGTCCACACAGGACCTCCAGAGGTTCTTACAGGCACGCGAGCTTGGCATGGAGATAGAGACCACGTGGTGGCCCAGCTCTCCCTGTGAACACAAACAAATACACAAATGAGGAAACACCATGTACAGGGTATATACAGAAATCATAGAGCTAAGTTCAGTACTTTATAAGACCTTTTTTAAGACCTTTCCATACATTTTAAGACCTCATCACCACTTAAAGTTTTAATTGTACATTGGCAACACTTTAACTTACATTTACTATTCTGATTGTAAAATAGCACAACTAAACAGTCTTAGTTTGTGATAACTCCGTATTAATGCAACATAATTCAGAAGCACAAGAGAATGAATTGAGTGACTAACCCAATGCAAGGCTTATTAGAAAGAGAAACGAAGCTACGCTAATCGCCTTCTGACACAAAGAGCAGTACACCTCACGGTTATTCCCAGAGACGGCCCTCAGCCATGGTTCCAACTCCTTATCCTCCAACCATTTGCATGAAAACTTGTGTTTCCCCATTAGTCAACGATGTTGTTAAATAACCGGGTGTAAATGGATTTGCCTAGCAATGATTAAATTCAGGCAAACTTTAACATATGACCTCTTTGGACAAATATGAAAAGATGATACACAATTGAATACCTTGGAAAATGGCATTTAAGACTTTTTAATACTTTTTAAAGGCCTTAATTTTCTCTAAATTATTTATCAACTTTTAATACCCCACGGACACCCTGAAAGTAAACCATTTCACGTGCTGCACAGTTAACACAAAAACTAAAGTCTGACTTGATTCAATAGTGTTCAATATGTTTATGCTTGTGTCTCATACGTGTTTCCGGCGCAGGTGGACGGAAAACCGTTTCCGTTTGAACGACATTTTGATGATGTTAATCCTGCAAAAGAAAACTCGTAAATACGAAAAATATGAAATGTAATCAACGCCAGAGTCAAATGAATGGTTCCAGTTCCCAGGCCTCATTATTATACTAATTATTCTTTTCTGCAGTGTTTACACTGAATAAATGAAAGTGTGTGGTTAGTTTCCATTGTAATGATAATAACAGCACATGAGCAGCCTGACAAACTGAGCAAAAGCGCTGTTATGTGTCACTTATAATATAAACATCTACGTTATCCATTTAAAAGGTGCCATTTACAAAAAAATGTAAAAGAAAAACAGCACATGCGAGGTAAAATCATCTGTATTGAAAATCATGAAAGCACCGAATTGGTCAACACTTACCAGGGAAAGAAACTGGAGCAAATTAAATGGCAAAACAAGGCCACACCCCCTGATGTAATCCCCACCCAGAGGGCGGGGTTACTAATATCCTACAGACAGGGATTTATAATTATTAAATAAGGTAATCTACCAATAAAGCCATTATAAAACAACATTACATACCATTTATTTATATTATTAAAAGGAAAACCAGCAGAAGTGTCACAAACGTGTTAAAGGGACAGTTCACGCAAAAATAAAAATTCTGTCATCATTCACTCACCCTGGAGTTCTTCCAAATCTCTATACATTTCTTTGTTTTGAGGAAAACAGAGAAAGATAATCAGAAGGATGCTTGTAACCAAACAGTTCTTGGCCACCACTGACTACCAAAATATAGGAAAAATTACAATGGTAGTCAAAAGTGTCCCAGAACTGTTTGCCTTCCTACATTCTTCAAAATATCTTCTTTTGTGTTCAACAGAACAAATTTTCAAAGCAATTATTCCTACTATGGTAGTCATTGGTGGCCAAGAACTGTTTGGTTACAAGCGTTCTTCCAAATATCTTTCTCTGTGTTCATCAGAACAAATACAATTATACAGATTTGAAACAACTTGAGGGTGAGTAAATGATGACAGAATTTTCACTTTTGGGTGAACTGTTCCTTTAAATTCAATCCATATTTCATTGAACGTTACCTGAGCGTTATGTAGCTCCACCCCATAAAGGTCTAATGTTCTTGCTGTGTTTAAATAACAAAGCTCGGCTTCACTCTGACACAGACCTCTGAAACACATTCAGACATTCACATTTAATAATGTTTGCGTGAGCGAATATGCGTGTGTGTTCTTACATACTTGTGCTGTGGATGCAGCGACTCCACTTTAAGAATGAACTCATGGTCTTGATCGGGGATAAAATGGGTCTGACTGAGGTATCCAGGAGGAGTTTCAGGGACGTAGTCTCCAAGCTCAGCTGTCAATCAAACACAAGTAATGAAATACGTGATGAAACATTAATGAAATATGCATGTGCAATTTTGGTTCATTTATTCATCTCTATTTCCATCTGAACAATTCCTGCTTCTAATACAAACACATTCTCTGCTGAATTAACGATGTTTCTGTTGTGGGTGTCAATCACACAGTAAAAAAGCATGTTTTCATCAACTTACACTGCACAGCGTAAGAGGCCAGTACCACTGCAGAGCTTAAAGGACACTTGAGTCTGCAATACACAATAAATGTATTACTTTCCCCATTTATTATACGGGAAATCACATGACTAAGTAACATTCAGTAATATGACATCATCAGATCTACATAGAGTACAAAAAGGATGTTTACCTCCCCTCACAAATATCTTTTTTAATCTGCAAGAAATAAAAGTGCCTGCACAACAAAATGAGAGTATGAAGATCTATATAAATAAATAAAAACAAATCTCTCATTTGCACATACAGTATATAGGGTGATGTACCTGGTCTGCTCATGCTGGAGGGAGTTGGGGTCAGAAATGAAGAATCGTACTCTAAATATTAAAAAGAACGGATCAGGACCTGGGGAGATAACAGGGAGTGAGCAGTCAGAGGAAAGATAATCTTCCAAAACAAATAATGTGGCCAATAAAGATGCACTTATCAGATAAGAACTTGATGAAATGATTCTTTCTCTGATACAGGAAGGAAACACGGTTTTGGGTCTAATCTGTTAATCCATAAATTCTTAAAGTCTTAAAGCCGGTGGGCAATAAAGTGTGAACAGTGATCTCCAGCCATCTCAGCCTTGTGAATGCTGCTCATGTCTGATGACTCAAGCAAGTAGATTAATTAAATCAGCCACCTCCGATTCTCATGAGGAGAGCGACATACAGCATGTCTTCTGATGTGCTTTTAATGAAAACGGAGTTCTCTGCTCTATTCTGACAAACACAAATTACACACTCATCAAACCTGTTCACAAAACAATACACTGGAGAACAATATTTACATCCGCAGCTGATGGGTAGGCCAGAACAAAATCTGCTTCCACATTTGTGCAACGCCCTGCGGATTTCTACAGAATTAATTCGCCACCACTTGCTTACCACTTGTTGCATTTGCAATGTTATTTTATTGATAAAAATGATTTTTTTTACTTTTGCTATAACAGTGTAGTAGTCACATCTCTGTTTATGACATATTTGATGTTTTTGCCATTATATTGATGAAGTATAATCGGCATCTGGGCATCCACTAACCATTATGTCAAACATTTTCACCACAAATGTAAAACCTGTTAACAGATTCCAAGTGAGCCTATGAATAGAAGTGTCTATTAGTGTTGTCACGATACAGGAATTTCTAACTTCGATTCAATACCTAAAAAAAATCGATATTCAATACCATTTTCGATATCACAGGGAAAAAACTGCCATAGCAATAAGGCCCTAAATTTTTTACATTTTATTTAAGATTAAATTGATCAAGACTAGACAATGAGGTATATTTTTACATTATTTATTAATTGTTAATCTAATGTTAATTTTACTAATACATTTACTATTTAAAATCAAAGTTGTATGTGTCAGTATTAATGGACCAGACCCTGTTGAAAAAACCAGCCTATGCTGGTTTTGTATGTTTTGATGCTGGTTTGCTGGTTTGTGCTGGTTTAAACTGTTCATGTGCTGGTTTAAGCTGGTCATGTGCTGGTTTAAGATGGTCCTTAGCTGGTTTAAGATCAAACCAGCATCGATCAAAACATACCTAACCCAGCATATGCTGTTTTTTTCAACAGGGGGAGCTTACATAAATAGTTGTATTTTTTAACTAACATTTAAAAGAGATTAATAAATACTTGAACAAATGTATTGCTCATTCATTGTTCGTTAATGTTAGTTAATAGCCTACATTTATATGATAAAAATTTTTTTTGTCTTTTATTCACATATACTGTAATCATTGATCAGCGCACATCTAGACAGAAACGCAAACTTTAAACACAAGAACTGTTGCAGAGACTTTCTAACATTAACAACGTTTAACCGGAGCGAATGAGACGAGTGGATGAAATCATTGATCATAAATACAAATGCTCGCCTTGCTCTGTTCTGCGATGCGCGTTCATGACTTCACATAATACGTAATTATGTGGAAAACTTGCACGTTAAACTTGTAAGCACTGACTCGGTACTTCCGCATACGTCAATCGTGACCTTTTCAACATAATTACGTATTGAATGTGCATCGCAGAAAAGAGGAAGGCGAGCATTTGTGTTTATAAAGCATATACTTTTTTTTTTAAATGACCGATCGTTTCATGAGATAAGACCCTTATTCGTCGTCTGGTATCGTTTAAAGCAGTGGTTCTCAAACTGGGGGCCGTGGCCCCCTGGGGGGCCCCAAGATGGATCCAGGGGGCCACAGATTTTGTGGCATTTTATGAAATATAGAAATTTATCATAGATTTTATGCAGTCAAACATCAGAAAAATGACACCACCAACCAAACGAATTGAGGTTCCAGCATTGTGTAACTGAATGTTTTTGGTTTAATTAAAATTCTAAATTTAAGATTATATGTCTTTATATGGGGGGCCGCAAAGCGATGCACTTAACACAAAGGGGGCCTTACAACGAAGAAGTTTGAGAACCACTGGTTTAAAGCCCTTTGAAGCTGCACCGAAACTGTAATTTTGACCTTCAACCGTTTGGAGTCCATTGAAGTCCACTATATGGAGAAAAATCCAGGAATGTTTTCATCAAAAACCTTAATTTCTTTTCGACTAAAGAAACAAATACATAAACATCTTGGATGACATGGGGTTGAGTAAATTATCATGAAAATGTATTTTGAAAGTGAACTACTCCTTTAACACTATTTAACTGCCGCAAACGAGTCAAGTCTGTGAGAGGAGGCGGGGCTCTGTTGTCACTGCGTTCACGCAGTGTGTGTTAACTCACTGTCGGAAAAGAGAAAGAGAGCAGGAACGCGCAGCTGGTATCGATACGTGGGACATGGGTATTGGAACCGTTTCAGATTTTCCAGTATCGAAATATCGATATTTTTGACAACACTAGTGTCTTTAAGTGTTTGTGTGTGTCTAGTTTCTCACTTACCCTTCAGTTGTTTCTTAAAGGGCTTGTTAGGGTCCAGCCACCTCTGAAATGACAGGTATTCACTATTAACATCATAAGTAACATTATCATTTATTGTTTCTCTATTCCTGACTCGCAAGAATAAACATCGTCTCTCTCACAAATAAACAAACACTCAATTACCGGAGAGCTGGAGGTGTCCTCGCTAATCTGCAGGCTGAAGTACTGCTTCTCTACTATCTTTAGGTGTTCACAAGCCAAGTCGAACAACAGAAGACCGGCATCGTTTTTCTGTAAGACAGTAACACATTTGGTGCCATAAAAAAAACGAAATATTTAAAATGATTGTATATAAATCAAAATCCCACTTTGCCTATCACCACAAACCGACTTGGATATAATTGTACCCATTTCAGCCTGCTATATTTTCTCCATTGTCATGCAGAGCCACTCAGACCCACTGCCCTCATTTCAGTGTTGTTGCACAAGATGTTTTTTTGTTGATTCCCTCATGACTCCTCTGATTCTCCCTGACAAATGTGCCTGTATATGTATGTGTGTGTGTGTGCATGTGGGTGGGTGTCCTTCAGAGAATCACGCCAGGGTTGCAGCAGTGCAGTATGGAACATGAGAAGAGCAGCACAAGTATAACATCCATCTCCACCCTCTTCCTGCCAATAAAGGCAAGTAGGCGCGCACACACATGCAAATTCCTTCTCTCTAAGGTTTCTTTCATTCAATGTAGGGCTGGAAATCAGCAAATGTTATTATAGGCTATCAACATCTAGGTCATGATACAATAATAGAGTATCATTATTTGATATATACAGTAGTGGTCATTAAAAGCAAATACTTTACAAATATGCACCCCCCCGGAAATCACTTTTGACCACTACCATATGGACGGTTTTAGCAGCAACAACCTTAACAAATGTTATGTGGCTCAAATTTAACTTCCGGCAGCCCACCGCAAAGAATCTATAACAGTTGGGTAGTTTTATTTTTATTTAATACAATTAATATACAATTAAATATTAATATAAATTCTATATAAAATGAATTATTATATTATAAGCAAACACAAACCGGAAGTTAACTTTGGGCCAGACGTGTGTCTGATGAAACAGTCTATACACATAAAGGTTCAAATAAACCATCAATAAATGAGAATTTTATGAAACAAAATCGACAAAACTAAACTTTTAGGATATTTACTGCACAAAACTATTTGGCAAAAAGGCTAAATACATCAGGGAATGTGGGTTTTACTCAAATATTTAAAAAAAACAGAGGAAATAAGCAAACATATATTAATATATATTATTTGCTGATCCTCTCTTGTAGTGATATGTTGTGGTCACTCTCATGTCTTTATAAACTTTGGACATGTTGTGCAATTTTTTGTCAAACCTCCTTAAACTCTTCTCAATGCTGAGCTAACACTCCAAACATATCAATGCAACATGCATACAAAGTTGGACTTCACTTTTGGCCACTTTGTAGTTCAAAATTGTGATTATTATTGTGTGTTATGATTCACGTCATTAAGTCTTCTTTGTCATTTTTTTAAACAATAATTATGAGTCTGTGTGCAAACATTACAGTGTGTTTATCTAAAAACAATGTGAAAAATTCTAGATTAGCATGAGTTAAAATAATCACGACACTTTTAGAATTTGTCAACGACATTTCACACATCCTACAATTACTCACAAACATATACTCACACTGACAGTAAAATTCTGGGTTGTGCCATCAGGGAACAGCACTACACACTGAAGGCCGGAGGGCGGCATGTGTGTGTGTTTGGACAGATCGGCCCATCCAAGAGAGGTGATCCTGTTCCCGAGCCATGAGGATGTCATCTCCAAACACTCTCACACATTCACACACCTGCCAAAACACAGAGCCAAGCAGGTTAAACACAATCACTTACTCCACATGTGCACACAAATAGTGATGGTGACAGAGATGATGCCTTCCAGTAAGAAAATAACGTGACGCAAACAAACGCTGCCGTACATGCTGTTCCTGATGTTATGAAATGAATGTATAAGGCACATTCTAATCCAAAGTGAAAACATGTTATGAGCTGCATTTTATGACGATCATCCTTTTGACATTGTTATCATAATTATACATATTTACATTTACATTTACATTTAGCAGACGTTTTTATCCAAAGCGACTTACAGAGAGTTCAGGGAGCAATAAGCGATATGTCATACAGGAGCAATAATACAATAGGTGCTAATACCAAGTTACTAGTTTCAGCAAAAGCTAGACCAATACCTGTTGAGAGAAAGAGAGAGGGTTTTTTTACATATCCTGAACAGGGACGGTGTTCCACCCCGACTGATGGGATGATGGATAGACAGGTCAACACAGATACTCACCTTATGACACATTCGCTGAAATGCAAAAAGATATAATCACACACACATCACACACCCACTCAACGCATAACATGAAAAAAATCTTACAGATGAATGCTAGTGGTGCCTGTCCGTGCAAATCTTTACTAAACAATGGTGGGGAAATGTGGGCTGATGACATGTGGTTGCTAGGGTGTCCAGCTAGGGTGTTTTAGTATGTTGCTATGCAGTTGCTAGGGTGTTTAGGGTGGTTGTTTTCATGGCTCAAGTCAAAAGAATCTCAAGACTGTATGATATCTTGGTCAATAGTTAGAGCATGGGTCCCTCCCTCAGTCTTGGTGTGAAGGATCAGTCAGGTTGAAACATTCTCTTATAACTTTTAAAGTAACAGAAAACCTTGAGCGGGAGTTTATTAATAGTAACAGTGATTAGCAACAGCAATAGTAGTGAAGCCTGAAAGCACAACTAACGGAACTTACTTTTTGGTCATATTTGAGTTAAACACAAAAGATATTTTGAGAAATCTCTGAGTGGTCAATTGGGCCAGTGCTGTTTGGTTATCAATGTTATTCAAAACATCATCTTTTGTGTTCTGCAGAAGACAGTCATACAGTTTTATACTTAAATGATGAGTAAATGATGACAGAATTATGAGTGAATTATCCTTCTAGCTCATTTTTAATTTCAAAAGCTTATACAGTAGTTTAAGATAAACTTGGCCAGTCCTGAAATTATGGTAGTGATTGATGACATCAAAACAGAACTACATGAGAAGATGTAAGTAACAATCGCTATTAAAAGTATCAATCTGGGTAACATAAATTACTTTATCATCAGTCTTTTCTCTTTCTCACGTACACAATTTAAATTCAGTCATCCTCTTTAAAGTGTTACTTCAACCAAAACTGAAAATTCTGTCATCATTTACTCACCTCCGAGTTGTTCCAAATGTGTATAAATTTCTTTGTTCTGATGAACACAGAGAAAGATATTTGGAATAATGCTTATAACCAAACAGATCTCAACCCTCATTGACTGGGGTTTTCCGTTGAACACAAAAGAAGACATTTTGAAGAATGTAGGACAGAAAACAGGTCTGGGACACTTTTGACTACCATTGTATTTTTCCTGGGAGTCAATGGTGGTTGAGATCTGTTTGTTTATAAGCATTATTCCAAATATCTTTCTCTGTGTCCTTTGAGTCTAAACATGTTCTTGCATTGCTTTTCACTCTCTGCTTTCCTCCGCCCAACACGGTCCAGGAATGTAAGATATTTTACTATTTAAATTCACACAAACACAATCTCTGACACATACTTGCAATACACAAGTATGCAAGACATAACCATGGAGACATAAACACAATGTCAGAATGCATTGCATACAGCTCCTACACACACACAGAGAGAGAGAGAGCTAGATAGAGTTAATTTAACAGACATAAATATCTTATCAAATGTAAATAATGTTACCTGACACCACTCTTAATACAATCCTGTTGCAAGACCAGTTACAGATACATTAAACCACTTCTCATTCGTTTAATTTTACTACAACTTCCCTCACCAGATAATCTCTTCTGCAAGGGCTGGTGCTGGTTTTTTCTGAGACAATAGAAAGTACAGTGGCCTAATTCTGTAACATGCCAATTTAGTGAAATTTACAAGGATTGCTTTCCCTTTTGCCTACAAAAATTAAACACTCGAGGGAATACTTTCTAAAGACATTGCTTTTAAGTTCAGTGTATATTTTTACGGCCGAGCGTCACTAGCACGTCTGCGTTGATTAATGTTTACCTCAGCGTGTCAGTTACAAAGTATAAACAATATAAAAGAGAAACGAAAATGCTATTATTCTAGTACACAGTACACCATTTGCAACTGTTAATACGGACATAAAGCAAGATTTCAAGCCATGTTTACAGTATGTGACATGAGCTTTTCTGGGTGTGACGTCTTCTCACTCAAGTTCACGCGGATCTGCTCCCGTTTCATCCGAACCGAACATATCCGAAACCGAACGAACGCCTCTGTTCGGATCGGACCGAACTGAAAACTTGACAGACTTACAACATTTTCACTCGAACAAACAGATTGACAGGAATACTACAGCAAGTATTCGAGCTATTTTGTAAGCTCCGCTGTTAAAAGAATCACGAAGAGTGGACAGAACTCTTTAAAAACCAAATACAGTATACGTCAGCTGGCATTTTCTTCAGAGAAACCCACAATCTGGAGTTGAAACGGGACAGAATACAGAAAGCGATTGAATATAGAGTTACCTGCTCGGGTGGATCGCAGTGCCTGCGCTGCTAGTGTAACATATGTTCCTCTCGATAAGAGACAAGTTTCCATGTTAAAGCGATCATGGTTGCAGGTGTCGGTAAACTTCCGGAATATGTTAGTTTTTTCTCCGGGTTCCTTCTGGAGGTTAATCGCGGCGTCACTGCGCTGCACGAGCGTACAGTATGAGAGAAAATCGTGAACTTGGAACAACTGTACTATTATGTTTCTCGTCTTACTGGTAGTGTGGATAGAGTTACAACGCACACTTCACAGATGTCGTGCTGTACTTGTGATTGTCACCGTCACCCACATACAGATACTTCCGAGTTTACACAAGCCTTGATTTTAGGCGTGTTTCGTGAGCGTGGACTTTGAGGAATTCCATCGAGTGCGCGCAATCTCAGGTGCGTGTGCACGACAGTTCAGGGCGCTGTCTCCCATGAGTCAAAACAGCACACCTGTCTTCGCATAACAACATATTTCATTAGGAGTTTTATTTTATTTACTAGTTATTTCTCGTGTTTCAGTTCTTTTAATTTTCCTCGACATCCGACAGCAACAGTTTTGATCACTTTACACTTTTTGTTGTGATGTGTCAACTCGTTAGTTTCATTATATGTGTGCGTGGGTTGCTGCAGGATCACTCATGCTTAGTTTGGATAAATGATTGTCTTCCAAAGAAAAAATGTGAAGTAATTTGATAAGCATGTGGATTCTCTCTCTCTCTCTTTGTATGTGCGTGTAGGCGCGTGTGTGAGAGAATATAAATGGCTATAAGCCCCTCCCCTTCATAAATCGTTTGTTGTTGCCCACCTTTTACATATGTTATCTGTTTACAAACTAGAGGGGAAATGACAGAAAAAATAAAAAAAATTGGTCTACACGGTCTACAGTAAAAAAATCATATTAAAGAGAACTGCATGAGAATAAAATGTCTGAAAGGGTTAAGTCTGTTGTTTGTTTAACTTAAAAACAAAAATCAAGGATACAGCAGATTCTTGAACTGTGCTTTGCTGTCTAACAAATTACATAATATGGTGATTGTGTCGTATTTTACTGAACTCTCCTCCCTTTCCAGAAGAAGGGAAAGCAGAGGTTCCCCATCTCAAAGGTCAAAAGTTATTTTACACAGCTATAAACCCTGACCCAAACTCTAAATTTGTTCTGTAAACAGTATGACACAACATTCATAACAACTTACCCCTTTAAACCATTTTTCTAGAATTTTTCAATTCCATCTACTTGTATCTTTAAGCCAGTGTTTCATATTGCTAACTCGTTCTTCTAAAATATGAATATGAATACAAGTCTGTTTTCTGCATTCAACTGATGTTTCTTGCTTAACAGTTATTAAGTGACTATATGTGACCCTGAACCACAAAACCAGTCATAAGTAGCACGCCAAAAACCATTAGGATATTAAGGAAAAGATCATGTTCCATAAAGATATTTTGTAAATTTCCTACAGTAAATATATCAAAAGTGGATGCAGCAAAATCATGAAAAAATAGTCGGAAACACGTCTACAAACTTCGCTCTGCGATGCCTGCTCTTTGGGAATTACCCACTCAAGTTTGGTATCTATGTAAAGATTATAACTTCAGCTTTCAGGTTCATCTTGTTTCCACAACATCATTACAGCGGTAAGCCAATGGAGAGTGTTAAAACAACCCTGTTTCTTTTTAGTAACAGCCTGCTGCAGCGCATCTGATGGACAACTTTTAAAGGTGATTTAGATTTTTTTGCACCCTCAGATTACAGATTTTCAAATAGTTGCATCTTGGCCAAATACTGTCATATCAAAAAACACATCAATGGAAAGATTATTTATTTATCTTTCAGATGATGTATAAATCTCAATTTTAATGAGATTATGACTGGTTTTGTGGTCCGGGGTCACATATGTGCTCACAGTGTTCCCTCGCCTGATTTAACATCCAGTATCAATGTCTTCATGCGTATGCCTGTGTGTTTGCATATGCGTATTTAGCTTGGTGACAGGCAGGCATCTGTGTTATGTAACCTGTAAAGTTGGCTGAGTATGACGGTTAACATGCCAACATTGCAATAAGAGAGCCTTTAATTTATTAAAGATTGGACAGGTCGATGTGGGTTTCTTCTTATGTATCAGAAGGTAGAATATTGGCAGGACTATCCAAGAAAATGTATGAAACCCTCATCCCTCAAGGGCAACCTATGAATGCCTCTGATAAATGTGCAAGCTGTTATAGGCTTACAGGCAATCAAAGTCCAAACATTTTTATGAAAGAAGTAATAATGCTATAGGCAGGGCCCTGGGATGGTGGGACAATAACATTTTCTATGGTGTACCCTACCAATTTGAAGTGGGGAACAGGGTGCCCACCAGAATTTCAGTGACACCCTTGGAGATGGGGAGTAGGCCTACTCTCAGAGGGTCACTAAAGGGAGAGTAGACTAAGTAAAATGATTTAGGTCAAAGCGGTTCAGCTAACAAAAAAGTTGAAAGCCTATAAACTTTCCGAGACTATAGTATGATAAATGAAATTGGCCCATAGGCTATCAAACAAACAGTGAAATAGTCACTGAGTAAAAGTGTGATAGTTCAATCACACTTAGGCCTATATGTCTGAGGCCAGATAGATAATGAAAAAATGTATTTAAGCCAAATAGTCTACTTGTACTGTCTGGGCAGTTTCAAGCCATTTACTGTAAGCTTGCGTATATTTTTGAAGAGAGAGAGAGAGAGAGAGAGAGAGAGATATGCGAATAACGGCATGCGTGACGTCACAGCCTTCGGAGGCACCACGTGTTTATCAAAAAATAGCCGGTCACGGTTCCGCCTCATGAAGCGGCACTCAGCCAGAACTAACCGGTAAGACATCAGCATATGACGGACTAACAGCCGGTGCCCCTTGTCGAGAAAATGGTTAAAAAGACTAAAGCTCCCGTCACTTACGCAAAAATGAAGGGAGTAGTTTCATATTTTACTGGTAAGATCAAACACTTATTTCTCTAACTTTTTCTAACTTTAATAATTAGACACGTGTCTTAAAAAGTTGGTCCAATTTTATTTGCATAAAATATTTAAAATGATATAAAATATTAGGCTATATATTATTTGAATAAAATATTGAATAAAATGAGTTATAAATTAATAAGATGTAATATTTAAATTTTTAGATCAGGCTGTAGGCCTACATGAAGCTAAAGCTATTTTATGAATTAAAACTATTGTGGGGTCTCTTTTTGTCAAATTTATTGTGATGTTTTACCTTTCAGCTTTAATCAAGGACAAGAAGTTTGGATCCAGCCATTCAATGTACTACAGACAGTAAGTTTCATCCTAGTCATCATTTTCCGCTGCCGTAGGCTAAAAGTAAAGCAGCAATGTGCCTTATATGCTTGTATGTAGGCTACTGCTTGACTGCCATTTCCACACAATGTGATGACAATAATGCAGAGCTGAATATGATCTCTGTCTGTGTGAGATTTAAGCATTTTGCACTGCACTGCTTTGAACTGAACATTAGTTTTTTTGTTTTGTTTTTAAACCATGACATGCTTATAAAGACATTCCAGTTTCTTTTCCTCACACACTCTTTTTTTTCATTCCAGAATGGATTTCTTGCGATCTGAGAGTCTATCTGAGGATGATGGAGCAGCAGCTGTAAGTAGCTCAAACTGGTTTTCCCTTGCATATACAGATAAATTCCAGCTCTCCAGCTAGTTCTGAAATATAAGGCCATGTCAGCTGCATGATTGAGTTGCTGTACTAGTTGACACAGCAAGCTATAGATGTAACAGTAAAGAAAACCACGGTGAGGTTTCATATATCACTGGAGTAAGTTGCTGACTCTCTGTCACTCTCACAGGTCTGTTTCAGTGATCCACCAACAGAGGAGCCACAGTCTCGGTAAGTGCAGTTCTCATGTCAAATGTTCTCTATATGCATGAACTCTCTTACAATTACATATAAATTAGTTTTTCTTTATTTCTATAGGGTATCTGCGGCTGATTTTGATTATTTGAAGGTCATTGGCACAGGAAGCTTTGGCAAGGTACCAGACTTTATAAAAGCTCACATCGCCTTGTATTTGCTATCACTGTATTCCTAGAACGTGTTTGAACTCACATTATCGGTCTTTACATAGGTGTTCTTGGCCAAACACAGGGAGAATGGTACACACTATGCAGTCAAAGTCCTACAGAAACACATTATCTTATCAAGGAAAGAGGTATGGACACATGATTTTTTGTTGCTGGTTTTTGCTAATTTATTTGAGTGTTTGTGTGTACTCATCGTATTGTTATTTACAGGAAAGACATGTCATGTGTGAGCACAGAGTATTGTTAAAGACTCTCAACCATCCATTCCTGGTGAAGCTCCACTTCAGCTTTCAGACTAAGGACAGACTGTACCTAGTGCTGGACTATGCATGTGGAGGAGAGGTGTGCTTACATACACACATCACGGTTTATACACTAGCTTTGAATGTGTTTATGAAGTCAGGTGGTAATAACAAGATTATCCAACTCAGTGTGACTCAGTGCAAACGTATTAACCAGATCAGAAAGTGAAATATAGACATCACGTGTTCATGAATGTCTGTTTTTTTCAGCTCTTCTACCATTTGCAGAGGGAGTTGGTGTTTTGTGAACCCAGAGCCAGATTCTATGCTGCTGAGATGGCCAGTGCTTTAGGATACTTACACTCCCTGAATATTGTCTATAGGTACAAACACTGAAATATCGGTGCTTTTCCAATTTAGATAAGCCCATTCATACCTACTTCGTGAGAACAAAACGAACTTCCAGCAGATTTGCCGTAACCCATCTTTCTCACACGCTTACAGGGACCTGAAACCAGAAAACATTCTGCTGGATTCTGCAGGTCATGTGGTTCTGACCGACTTTGGCTTGTGTAAGGAGGGTGTGGCGGGGCGCGATACCACTAGGACCTTTTGTGGAACACCAGAGTACTTGGCACCCGAGGTTCTCCAGCAGAAAGAGTACGACAGAACCGTAGACTGGTGGGGACTGGGGGCCGTTCTGCATGAAATGCTTTATGGCCTGGTAAGCAAACCCAAGAATAAATGCTTATGTGGAAGATATAGACAGATAAAGAGAATGTATTAAATAACGTGTTTTTAGTGTGTGTCTTACAGTTTTCTTTCTTTTCTAGCCACCCTTCTACAGTGCAGATCGTTTTGAGATGCTTAGAAATATTATTTATCAGCCTTTGGTACTAAAACCTGGAGTGTCTAGTGGAGCCAGAGATCTTCTGAAGAGACTACTAAACAGGGACAGGGCCAAGAGATTAGGAGCCAAGCGTGATCTGGTACATGAACATGCACATTCACACACTGTCGGAAGCAAATTTATACTCTGTGTGGCTAAATTTCACTTTCTTTTTGGGGTTTTAGGTGGAGCTGCAGTCCCACTCATTTTTCTCCTCTATTCAATGGGACGAGCTTGTTGCAAAGAAAATTCCACCCCCTTTCATTCCTTCTCTGGTGGGTTTTTGTCTTTACTTACTTGTGGGAAATAAACAGATATGATATCTGTAACTCATTAAATAATTGATATGTTTATATCTTTTTCAGTCTAGCCCTGGTGACCTCACAAACATTGATCCAAGATTTACAGATCTTCCTGTTCCGCAGTCATTAGGTGCATGTGAGGAGTATGGAGCAACCTTTCCTGGCTTCACCTACATCAGTGAAAATACTTCCTCACTGTCAGTGCAGACTCGTGGGCACTGAGATCAGAGCTCTGCCAGACCAATAGACATTTTATCAGCCTGTGAACACGTTTCTACAACCTAGATAGCAAATGGAAAAAGAATGGATCCAATCATGTTTTGCTTAGACAAACACTGTATTTTTTAAGTGTTAGTTGGACCAATGCATTTGCACATGACTGCAGAATTTATATCAACACTGACTGTGTTTCCAAACGTTAATGTAATGTAATTTAATTTAATTCCTTTTTAGCCATATTGTAATAAACGAATGTGTCTGTAATGAAATACACACAGTTTTTCAGAATACTGTTATAAAGACTGAACATGTGAGATACAGTGAAACTGTATCCAAATGTTTGTTTTAAAATGTAACTAATAAGTCATATAAGTTTATGGAGGGAATGTTAAAACTGAAGGGTAATGTACCGTTTAATATAAGCTATAAATATAAAATTGGTTAAAGCGTGTAAAAGCATGTCTGGATTGTAAATTAATACATTCTTTATACTAATGTACGTTCATGACGTTTTTTTACATGCTATAATGTTTATGTTTTTTTGTGGTGAGGTTAATGTGTTTGAAAAGGGATTAAAAAGTAACAGACTCACAATTCACAGTTGTGTTCACGCGCAGACTTCTTGCGGTAATCGAGACCTTTAAAGTATGACATCTGCGTCACAATTCCAAAGCACACAGTTGTCATTCACAGACAGCTGAAATCTATCACGTGAGACTGCGTAATTAAAATGACCGATTTTATAAACAGTTTAATGCTGATTTATTTTGTCGTAAAAGCAACACTACGCCGAATTGAGAAATAAATTCTACTCGTTAAACCGACATTTTTAAGCTTACATCACCACCTTGTGGTGTTTTATGGCGTCGCGGTCTTCCTGTTCGCAACTCTAGCAACAATGCTGCTGTCCAGCCTGTCAACTCAAAACATTGCATTCAAAACACGCTGTTTTGAGCTTATGCCTGAAGCTCGGGATGTTGTTGAACAAAATAAAAATCGGACTTTTCTAGATTTATTGCATATCACCAATATATTCAATAAAAAGAGTGCGGAATACAATCGGAACACGTGATAGTTTCAGGAAATCAGATCAGATATGATCGCTCCAATGTCTGAAAACGAACAACGTAACGTTACAGGAAACCCATCTTTCTGAATGCATTACGTTAAAATAAGCAATCAATTATAAGGCTATGTTGAAATTGAATACTTGCGAAAGCCCAATTTTTTTCAAATTCGTTAAATGTAGCTAGGGCATAAAAATGGCTAATCTGCAATATTAAGACATTCGATTGCTTTTAAGCAACAACGTCGGGTTCTAGGTGTCTCAAGAAAAGCAGAGACGAAGTAAATTCTCAATCTCTCTATTTCTTCGTTATACTAATACACACTGTATGTAGCGATGAAGTTTATCGGGGTTGTAGAAGTTGGCCATATACATATTAGCCCGCGCATGCGCAACAACAGCACCATCCAGCTCTAAATAAGAGTTACGAGAGAAACGAGGTGAGTTGCACGGTTATCAATAAATATTACGTTCACGTCGTCACCCACGTAGTAAACAACGATATCAACGCAGAGTGCGTTTCTTGTTTAACAATTTTCAACCAATACGAATATTTTTAACGAGGTTCAAAACCCGTAAAGATAAATTCAAGTGACAAGTTTGTGCAGAAGAAATTAAACGCATGCAATTTGTTATTTGGTCGGTCTTCTGTGCATCCGAGTTGTTATGTGTATACACTGATGAATGGCAACTTCTTCAAAGTGCCTTGCAGATTGTTTTTCTTTGGAATAAGCAGGTGAAACTGTTGATTTGGTTTATTGTAGGCTGCCCTGCTAATGTTACAGCTAGCCGGGGCTATCAGTCGGGCTAACGACATTCCGTGACAAGGGGAAAGTAAGGAGTTTGTTGACGGAAGGAAAAACATTGCGTTTTATTAGAACAAGTTGTGTACTTAGCCCTCCTGTGCCAGTTAAGGGTCCGAGTGATGTTTAAAAGACCAGCGAACTGTAATAATTTATATACTTTAAACGTGTCGGCGGCCCTTTGCTATCCTCCGCCATTTTGTGTGTCAGTCGAATGCTAATAATGGGCGCTCGCGCATTGCACTTTATTTATGCTCAGAATAAATCCCGTCATCAGTTGGAACGTCCATGCTAATGTTTAATTAAACCCGATGAGGCCTTCCGTTGTGTGTATGGTCTGCCGTTACTGTACAGACTTAACATTTTGATAAATGATAAACGACATGTCAAGAACGTTATTACAGTATTACCCCCGTATACAAACGGAAATGTGCGTAAATTAAGATTTTCTCTTTTGAAAACATATCAATCTCGAGTATATACATTTAAACATATCGCCGTTACTGTCTGCGCGCGTATAAAGCACATATTTAATGAGATTCTTTAAAAACAAGGAAAAGCTAAACTTGTTCGTCTAACTTTACTTTTCATCGCTTTTCCTCGTTAATAACCTTTAAAGTAGTTAATGTGTTACAGCGAGAGTCCATATACTTGACTAGTCCAGAACTATTAAAATGGCAAACAAGTATAATACATGATTTTGGCGTCGTCTAAGTGCTTGGTGCAGTATGTACCGCGAGCAGCAGCCGCCCTCCCGCGGAACTTTGTGTAACTACATGTGACGCTCAGGTATTTCGTAAATCCGAGTTGCGGTTGTTTCATCAGCCGCAGTCAAACATGGTTTTCGAGGACAGGAACGAATTCACAGATCCAGCGATCGTCTTTTTTGAATATCAAAAACGACAGTTTTGTTTGGTTTAGGAAAAACATTGAATGTTGAGCTACCGTATGCCGAGGTCTTAGTAATTTTTTTCCTTCCCCGCAGATGGAAGTGATTATAAACATCACGTCATTTCAATTTGACCTGACAAACCTACGGTTGTTAGTTCGGAAGACCGGCTTGTAATTACGAGCTCGAGCGTTTTCAATAAGTTATTTTTATCAAGATTACATGGCGCGGTTTAACTCGAACAGTTCGTAACGATTAATGTTATATTATAGTAGTGTCTCAAGTGACTGTGTTTTTATGACGTTTATTACAAAATGCAGTGATGAAAGAGCATTTTAGGAGTGTTTATTGACCCTTGTAGCCTGATTTACAAATATACAAACAATATAGCCTATAACATTGATAACAATATGTAATTTTCTCATTTGTTTTGCCTTTTTTATAGTAAGATGGCAGACACATCTAGCAGTGATGGCCCTGCCACAGGAGCAGATTTTGACATGATGGGTGCTCTTGACTGGCAGGATGGCATAGCCACGCTGCCCGGGAGTGACATTCGGGTACAGATGCTTGTGTAGCACACCTTGAAAATCATTGACAATACTGACACAATTATTGCAAGCTTATCAACTTAACATATTGTGGCATTTTGTCTAAATATTACATGGTTCACAGTTTCGAATGACTGAGTTTGGCACCCTGGAGATTGTCACAGAGGCGGAGCCTAAAGAGAAAGAGGAGGGGCTTACAGACTCACATCCTCAAACTACAACCCCAAACAACAGTCATTGCCCTGAACAAAACAAACCTTCAAGTCAGACAGCAGTGCCCCAGTCAACTACAGATCATCAGACAAATATTGCGGGTAAATACTTATAGCATGCACATATACATCATTATACATCATCATAACAGATCATAACAGGGAGACTTTTACCATTTTATTCATTTTTCAGTTTCAGCTGACTCAAACAGGCAGACAGCAGGCAATGGCACTAGGAGCCCCAGCAGCGAGGCCAACCCCAGCATAAGCATAGTGCCCAATGCAGTGGTCGCTCCTGTCACCGAAGTGGCAAACTGCAGGTCTTGTGGTCATTCTGGTCCCCGGGAGTCTTTTCTCCAGGGAAAATATTGCAGCGCTCCTTGTGTGCAGCCCAGCAGTGGCAGGTACATTTGGTTGCTGGCACCCACAGAAATCAGCTTGTTGCAAGCAGTGCATGTTAATGGTATATTTTAAGTCTCTAAGCGTGTGTGTGTGTGTGTGTGTGTGTAGATCAACCCCAGCCGAGGCAGTTGAAGGAGAGCGTTTAGGTAAACGTGTGAGAAGGAAGAAGAAGATGTTCATGGATTCTGGAGATGAAGAGGAGGACAATATAGAAGAAGAGGAGGTAACGCACATACTTTCGTTGCCAACAGGATGTACTAAAATGAGATGTATTTTGTACTGTATTGATCTTTTGTCTGGTATTTCAGGAGAAGGTTAAATCATCAAAGGGAAGACGAGCAGCTAAAGTTGCTAGACTGGGTTGGTAACTTCCATGTTACATATCAGAAGTCTATATTGATGACCGATTCTCATTGATTTGGATCCAAAGTGTTACCAGTTATACATAACTATTTGGATGCTTTTCTAAAGCCATATTAAAATGTCTATGTGATGTTGTTTCCATAGCAACAGCACCTCTTGTTAAAAAGAAAACTTGGAGTTGGGCAGTTTATCTGGAGGAGGAGAGAGCAATTGCTGCTCCCTTAAAACTTTTTAAGGAGGTGAGAAGCATGGGAAATGCGCTACTTGTGTTTTTATGCATCATTTGTTAGAATGGTTGTGAAATCTTTGTTTGTTTGTGCACTGTAGCACCAGTCATTCCCCCAGAGCAGGAATGGATTTAAAGTTGGCATGAAACTGGAGGGATTGGACCCTTGTCATCCTGCTCTCTTCTGTGTTTTGACTGTTGCAGAGGTAAGCCAGGGTTACCTGTTAAGTGAAGCGTCTGCTAAATGACTAAATGTAAATGTAAGTTATGATTTTTAAAGTAATGCAGAGCTAAATATAGTTTTAATGACCCATCATCAGCTGTATATATTTAGTGCTTTCTTGACATATTGATTTTCCCAGGTGCAAGGTTATAGAATCCGGCTTCATTTTGATGGCTACCCGGAATGCTATGACTACTGGGTAAATGCTGACTCGTGGGACGTGAAGCCACCGGGCTGGTGTGAGAAAATGGGACTGAAGCTGTTGCTGCCGAAAGGTACACAGTGAATTTAACAGAATGTTCTGAGCTTTACTGTTAGCATCATACGATAGATGTTCTGTCATATTATACAATACTAAATAATGATACAATTTTATTAATAATTCTTTTATTACAAATTGATTATTGCCGTTTTTATGTTAATCAAAAACTTGAACTTTTAGTATGAAAAATTCAGTGCAAAATGAAAAGAAATTAAGGTGTATTGTTGTATGTCCTACCAGAAAAATCTGGGCCCGTATGTACAAAGCCACTCAAAGTCAAATTGTACTTTTAAGTGAATCAAAATTCTAAGAATGACGTAATTTTACTCTTATTCTTCCACTTAAGAATAATAGTGATTTATAAAGGTTCATAAGTGTTAAGACTAGGTCTCAGCTCCTAAATTATTTAAGAGAGCTGAAGAGGTCTCCTAACCTATTTAAGAGTAACAAGATGGCAGTACAGAGACAGATACCATGGACTTAACAACAAAGAAACAATATGTTGGAATGATATGATGACAAGGAGTTAATGAAATAATATTTAAAAAATTGCAGCTATTTCTTTATATAGCCTACAGCTGTGAATGTAATAGGATGTGATTCAGCAGCTTAATTATTTAAATGAACTGTTAAAACTCAATTAAAAGTGTATGAAACCAAACCAAAATGGATACATATTTGTAACATCCTTGCGCATAAGGCAAAATAAAATTTTGAAACTGCAATTTTTAACTTTTGCATCTCTGTCACCATCTCTGTTTGAAAAATGAAATTGCAGGTTACTTTATGTATTTATCTTCATATGGGTTGAAGTCAACCGCTGTTAAATTTCCCAAAACATTGTACAGCTCAATATATCAATCACTATTATAAGCTAACTGTTGTAAATCTGGGGGAAGGTAGGCAGAAAGTTTTCAACACTGATTTTTATGTACTTGCCCGATAACTTTGCCAAGTTAAAGCTTTTATTGATGTTTACAGTGTCCTTTTAGATCAAACAGGTGAAAATGACGGTTATTTTGTCAGTTAATTTTAAATGTAATCAAACTGACTGGAGCTACCCGTGCGTTAAAGGCTTTTAATGCACATCTTCCAGCCAATCAGAATCCAGTATTCAAACAGACCATGGTATAAATTACAATAATAACGGAATGTCTGAATTTAGTAGTCTTAATTCATTCATGAATAAATGCTGCACCCTTGCAGGCTCCCTATTGGCTGATTCAGAGGTCAAGGGTGGTCATTTTGTGTTTAAATCATTGTAGTCCTTAACTTACAACACTTAAGTCAGAACTTAAGAATCAGTCTTAAACTTTACTAAAAGTTGCTTTTAGCATCTTTATAAAAGTCTCCTACTCTTAAAAAAAGTCCTACTTCTTTTTTTGACACTTAATTTTTTGACACTTAAGTCAAAGTTTGACACAGTTTCTACACGATTGCGCCGCGAAACACAGTTTGTTCTAATGGGGTTGTCGCGCCGCACCATTATAATTTAAAATTTTAAATTATAATGGGTTCTAATGCATTCTGTTGTCTCTTGTCGCATCGCGCCGCTTCCGGTGTAGAGACGGTGTGAGACTACTACGGGCAGACTACTATGTTAATTTGTAACATTAAGAGTTAATTATTTGTTCACAGGATGCAGAGATGGCGAGTTTAACTGGAACACATACGTTAAGAACTGTAGGGGTCAACTGGCTCCCAAACATCTCTTTAAAAGTCTTAATACAGTAAGTCACACTACACACACACGCACACACACACACACACACACACACACACACACTGTGTGTTTAAGATATTCAGAGTTGCTCAAGATCATACTGTTGGCTTTAACCATTGTCTTATACGTCATATTCAGTCAGTCACGCCGTCAGGATTCCGTGCGGGGATGAAACTGGAAGCAGTGGACAGGAAGAACCCGTCACTCATTTGCGTAGCAACCATTTCTGCTGCCGTCGACACCCGGCTCCTCATCCACTTTGACAACTGGGATGATACGTATGATTACTGGTAAAAGAGGAAACAGAACTGTGCTTGTGTCTGACTTTTCCTGTGACTGTGTGAGGATGGACATCTGTTCTGTTTGTGGTCAGGTGTGATGCCAGCAGTCCGTACATCCACCCGGTGGGGTACTGTGAGGAGGTGGGGCTAACACTCACCACACCCGCAGGTGAGATTCTGCTTTGGTTTAATGTGCACCTCTGTGGTTAGTTCATTGTTCAGATTAATTTTCAATTTAGATTTTTAAAAAGTTTTTAACAAACTGTAAAAAGGATGACAGTGATATTTAAGGTATGTTTATGTTATTGTGTAATAGAATATAAGCAACCGAAGAGTTTCTCCTGGGAAAAGTACCTTGAAGAAACTGGAACCCAGGCTGCACCAGCCAGAGCCTTTAAACAGGTGCGGTTTAATGTTTTTATTGCTTTATACATATACAGTGAGGGAAATAATTATTTGATCCCCTGCTGATTTTGTAAGTTTGCCTGCTTACAAAGAAATGAAGGGTCTATAATTTTTATGGTAGGCTTATTTTAACTGATAGAAACCGAATATCAACCATAAATCAGGGGAAAAAATGTATATAAAGGTTATAAATTGATTTGCATTTCAGTCAGTGAAATAAGTATTTGATCCCCTACCAACCAGCAAGAATTCTGGCTCCACAGATTGGTTATGTGCCTATATGGACCACAGATTAGTCCTGTCACTTATAGAAAGTACTCCTAAATCAGCTTGTTATGTATAGAAAAGATGCCTGCCAACAGAATCTGTATCTTCCATTTCAACCTCTCCACCACCATGGACAAGACCAAATAGGTTTTAAAGGATGTCAGGGACATCCTATCCATTGTGGCTCAGTTGAATTCTTTTGAAGCGACTAGAATGCTTTATGGGCGAAAAACAAACCAAAATACCGACTTCAATCAATGTATTCTCCTCTGTCTTGTCAGTGTATGGGTGCGTTCACGAGAGCACTTCTTCTTGGACGAGAGCACTTCAAAAGTAGACAGGTTTATGCGCCGAACGCCGCATTGGGCTTGCCCCTATTGGATGCCGCCGCTCTGACTCACAACGCGGAAGCGCAACTCTGGGTTTACATGCAGAAGACGAAGAAGTGCTCTCGTGAACGCACCCATACACTGACAAGACAGAGGAGAATATATCGATTAAAGTCGGTATTTTGGTTTGTTTTTCGCCCATAAAGCATTCTCTTCGCTTCAAAAGAATTCAACTGAGCCACTATGCGCGGATGGACCAATTTAATGATGTCTTTAGTACTTTTCTGGACCTTGGCAAAAACTGACACCATGGTTTCAATGAGGAGGCCTGGAAAGCTCTCGGATGTCACCTAAATATCTTTATTTGTGCTCCAAAGACGCCGGAAGTTCTCTAAACATGTTTAACGTCATGTGGGTGAGTAAAAAATCACACAAAGTTGATTTTTTGGTGAACTTCCACTTTAATTAGATCACTGAAGATGGGTCGTGGATGTGCCTTTAACATGACAAAGACCCAAAACATATGGCCAAGACAACCAAAGAGGGCTTAAGGAGAAGCACATTAAATGTCCTAGCCAGTCTCTAGACCCTAGTCCTATAGAACCTCTGTGAAGGAGGCTAAAACTCCAATTTGCTGAGCGACAGCCAAGAACCCTTAAAGATTTACAGAGGAGTGGACTAAAATGTATCCTGACACATGTGCAAACCTGGTGACCAACTATCAGAAATGTTTTACCTCTGTGCTTGCCAACAAGGGTTTCTCCACCAA
>NC_079897.1:20161433-20193642 GCF_024868665.1 Triplophysa rosa | reverse complement strand
TGACGAAGGACCTGCTTTCCCAGGGGAAGGGCACGTTATGGCATCCCAGGCCAGACCTCTGGAACCTCCATGTCTGGCTCCTGGACGGAACGAGGAGATCCTGAGTGACCTACCCCTTGCGGCGGTGAAGACCACTACTCAGGCTAGGGCCCTGGCCACTAGGCGACTATACGCCTATAAGTGGTGCCTCTTCTCATCCTGGTGCTCTTCTCAAAGAGAAGACCCGCAGAGTTGCTTGATCGGGTACGTGCTGTCCTTCCAGAGACTCGAGAGTAATCTCTCCCCTTCCACACTGAACGTGTATGGAGCCGCTATTGCCGCTCATCACGACTCAGTTGCTGGTAATCTCTAGGACAGCACAAACTGATCATTTGGTTCCTAAGGGGCGCGGGAAGGCACTGCCTCACCCGCGCTCCGTACCCTCTTGCGACCTTGATGCGGTCCTGGAGCCCCTCGGAGATGCCGCTCTTTCTCACCTCACGATGAAGACGGCTCTCCGGATGGCGCTCAAGAGGGTAACGGACCTACAAGCATTCTCCGTGTCCACAGATTGCCTAGAACTCGGGCACGGTGATTCTCACGCTATCCTGAGACACCGGCCCGGCTACGTGTCCAAAGTTCCCACCACTCCCCCTACACCAGGTGGTGAACTTACAGGCGCTCCCCACCGGGGAGGAAGACCCAACCCCATCTGTGTTGTGTCCAGTACGCGCATTGCGCCTCTGCTTGGACCGCACGCAGAGCCACAGGAGCTCTGAGCAGCTCTTTGTCTGTTTTGGAGATCAGCGGGGAGGGCTGTCTCAAACAGAGATTGGCGCACTGGATCATGGACGCCGTCAATGTGGCGTACCTGTCCTAAGATCGCCTACACCCACTGGGTGAGAGCTCTCTCCACACGGAGTACAGCCTCCTCGTGGGCACTGGCTCGAGGTGCCTCTCTGGCAGACATCTGCAGAGCTGCGGGTTGGGCTGCACCTACGTGAGGTCCTACAGCCTCCGCGTAAAACCGGTATCGGCTCGAGTCTTGCAGGCATCAGGCAAGACTGGCGGCCGGTAGGGTGTACGCCTATGACAGTACCTTCCCCCCTTTCTCCTAAGGGGGTCAGCGTACTAACTAGCCTCCCTTCTTCCCCCACTGGGTGAAGAACAGGCACTCCATCCAACACTAAGCAAGCACCTCCTGTGGGCGGGCGGGCTGGGCAGAGCAGCCCTGCCCCTTAGGCCAGGTACCAACTGAGTTATCCACAACATAGCTCTAATTGGACCTAGTGCTACCGGATGTTGTAACCCCCCTGCAGGGCGGTTCCGTCTGATGTATCTTCATGATTGGTTCCCACCTTGGTAACCCATGACCTTCCCTAGGTGGACCTCCACCTCGCGGTTAACTCCTTCAGTCCGCACATTCTTCCCATGAGTTCTCCCCCATCGGTGAGACCATGTTGGTATCTCCACTAAACTCCTCCCTCCGGTAGGAAGTGGTCTCTGTAGCGCATCCCCCGCTTGAGGAAGTAGCGCTTACCCAGTGGCCTTACGGTACCAGGCGGCTTCTCGCTGTTAGAGAAACAAGGCCGCCGCCTGTGAGGCCGAAGGCAGGGGCCTTCCCACCTTTCAAGTAAAGCTCTGGGACCCCCTACCTACCCACTGGTAGGTTACAATTTCGCGGTAGCGCTCACGGCTGACACGCCCAGGCCAGTCACCGTCGCTTCGCTAGAGATTGTGACAGGGCACAGTGTTGTGGCGTTTTCCATAGGAACCCCATCTGTCGGCTCGACACAACGTCGAGAGACCGACAGAAAGGGAACGACATGGTTACGGATGTAACCTCAGTTCCCTGATGGAGGGAACGAGACATTGTGTCCTTCTTGCCACAACACGTGCTGCCCACTGCAGCAGTTGTGAGAGGTCTCAGGCTCCTCAGAACTAAGGTGAATGAATGAGGCACGCTGTCTCCCTTTTATACCCGGATATCCGGGGGCGGAGTCCGGCATGCAAATTTCATTCGCCAATTTCATTGGCCTTTTCTAAGAAGTCGGAAGCGATTGGTTCTCAGGGACGAACCCCATCTGTCGGCTCGACACAACGTCGAGAGACCGACAGAAAGGGAACGTCTTGGTTACGGATGTAACCTCAGTTCCCTGATGGAGGGAACGAGACGTTGTGTCCTTCTTGCCACAACACGTGCTGCCCACTGCAGCAGTCGTGAGAGGTCTCAGGCTCCTCAGAACTAAGGTGAGTGAACGAGGCACGCCGTCTCCCTTTAATACCCGGATATCCGGGGGCGGAGTCCGGCATGCAAATTTCATTCGCCAATTTTCATTGGCCTTTTCTAAGAAGTCGGAAGCGATTGGTTCTCAGGGACGAACCCCATCTGTCGGCTCGACACAACGTCTCGTTCCCTCCATCAGGGAACTGAGGTTACAGCCGTAACCAAGACGAATCCTTTGGTCCCAAATATCTGAGTTATTTATGTTGATCAAAGAATACGAACTGAGGGAGAATTTAAATAGTTAAAAAGTGGTCATAGATCTCTTTAGAAGTCAAGCTCTTTTAGTAAATTACTGATGTTGTTTGGCAGTAAACATAGATTTTATGATGTCACCATTTAGGTGATTTGTGTTTTGCACTATTTGCCTGGCCGGGGGGGGGCTGCTTTAGAATTTTAAAGTTTTACTTAATTAATATTGCATATAGGAATTTATAGTCTGTTTAATATTTGACCTGTGCTTCTCTTTCCTTTATCTTAAATGTGTGCTTTAACTGTGTGTGTGTGCGTGTGTGTCTGTGTGTGTGCTAGTGCGTGTCTGTGTGTGTGTCCGTGTGTGTGTGCGTGCATGTCCGTGTGTGTGTGTCTATGTGTGTTATTACGTGTGCATATTGTGTGTGTGGAGTGTTTTGTATGTGGGTGTGTCTGTCTTCTGTGTTTTCACCTTTTTATTGTTTTTGCAGGCCCAACTTTAATTGTTTTGCTTATAGTCAATATGTCTCATGTACAGCTGCTTTGTAACAATGAAAATGGTTGAGAGTTGAGCTTTGGTCAGTGGCATAACTGAGGACAAAGGGGAGCAGGAAAACAATACTTTAATAACCAATATTAACTCGGTGGCTATTACGCAAGTGGCACATACATGGCGTGAAGGAAGCATGCGTTTATTTTGCTTTCTCGGGTGCATAATCACCTGTTTACAGCTATCACAAGTAATTATTGTAGTTACATATGAGTTATTCCACAGTTTTGATGAGTTTTAATGTGTAAAATGTCGACTGATTCAACAGTAATCAAGTATTTCAGGAGGCTGGGCTGGATTATCCAATGGGCATTATGGGCCCAGGGGCAGGGCCGGATTATCCAATGGGCATTATGGGCACAGGCCCAGGGGCTGGGCCGGATTATCCAATGGGCATTATGGGCGCAGGGCCGAATTATCGAATGGGCATTATGGGCACAGGCCCAGGGGCTGGGCCGGATTATCCAATGGGCATTATGGGCACAGGCCCAGTGGGCCCATGCACGCTTGGGGCCCAGGCAAGGGGAAAAAAAATCACATAACAGCGTTTACGCCATATTCATTCTGCCATGCGCTTCTCTGCACACACAAAACTGTGTTTCTAAATTAGGAAGTCTGTCTTTTGATTTAGTAACTTTTACATGGTTACCATGAGGCTGTGTGAAAGAACATATAGTCGAAATCACCGCTTTTTATTGTGAGTTGTTAGATGATGTCACGTCATGAACTGACAACAGAAAATATGTCAATGAGAACGGTTTTATTGTTGTAAATATAATGAATTGATCTACCCTTGGGGCTGTCTTAAATCTTATAAGGTTAGAGGTTTTTTACATTTATTTGGTGGTGTTTCCTTGCCAATTATGAATTATTTTATATTGATATAATGTTGATCAGTAACTGCCCTACTTTACCAATATTAAGACTTCATTATTAGATAATCCACAGTGTTTTTACATACATTGCAAAAAGTTTACATACACAAATATGATGATGTCATAATATATATGCTAAAGAAGTATACTTATAATACTCGTTAATGTCATTTACTGTAACAAATTACACACTTACATAATAACGTGAGTTGAGAGGTGCTTGTTACACAACCCTTACGAAAATTAATCATGTTTTTTTGTGGTACAAGTGTAGCAACCATGGTTTTTTAGTGCATTGATTGCTCAGGGCAAAACCATTGTTTTACTACAGTAACCATCGTTTACTATGGTTTTTAAAAAAAACATGGTTTTTCAATTTTAACTTTAGTAAAACCATGGTAAAGTTTTGTAAGGTAAATAAAGTTAAACAAATGGACAAATTACTCTTGAAGTACAATCATTGACAAAGACTGGCCATTTATTCTTTGAAAAAATGAAGATGGAAATATTGTAGAATTGCATTTAAGAATATTCTTAAGAACTTTCTGTAATTTATCTGAAGAAAGTTCTTATATTTTCTCTTAAGAACAGTTTTGTGAATCCGGCGTGTTTGTGTTGAATTATGGAAGAATCTGACAGAACTGAATTGATAGAGGTGTGGTAAGTGTGTGCTGCTTGCATATGCCAGTGAGTTACAGTATGCAGGGGAAGGTCTTAATATTGTTGTTGCTGGTCCAGGAAGGCCTTGTTGCAATCATGTGGTGTAAATCCTGTATGATGGAGGATGTGTACAGGTGTTGATATTGTCCTTCAGGTTGTGATCATAGTTTGTAACTTGTCAATGTTATCCTGTAATCCTGAAACATAGAGGTGTTTCATACACATAGTACCCTAGGCTAATTTAAAACTTTATTGTGTGCATGTGTGTGTGTAAGGGGGGTCCATAAAACACTTGTGCCCAGGGGCCTCTGAGTTCTTAATCCGGGCCTGTCAGGAGCAGAATGTTTTATATACAGAATACATTTAAAACACTTAAAAACAATTTAATCAACATTATTAATCACAATTAAAATATCATGGGGAAGAGCAAGAATGATTTAGTCACAATCATGCAGACCGACCAACAGGTATTTTAATATTGCATGTAGCGGTTTTAGCTAACGTTATTATATTGATGAGCAAAGCTCACCAAATATGGTTCTCCACCAGATCTTTAAAGATCATATCCATGAAATGATTTATTTAAAACATCAATTTCAGTCAAGGAATTAGTTTAGTTTAGTTTAGTGATCAAATATACATATTTTACGGTCTCTGATTAGTAATATAAAGCATAACAATAGCGAATCGAAACACAGTAGAAGGGACCAAGTTTGTGAGCGTGAATACAGAAAACCCATCACAAATGAATATACCTGTATATGGTCATTCATTAAACTCTACTCTACATGATAACAAAACAATGATTATCGCATAAAACGAACAAAACATTTAAACACAAATACGCTCCGGAGGGAGAAGGAGTGAGAAGAGAGAGAGAGGGCATGGCAGCGATTTCTGAACACCAATAAAAATCATCTTTAACAAAGCGGCACAAACTTAACACAGCTATTCTATAAATAGAAATGGATACTTGCAAGCTCTGTGCTGGACTGATATCCGTATGCGCGTGTAGAGATGGAATTGTTCAAAAGGTTTCAGAAAGGCAGTCTGCAGAAAGTTGCGGGCCTCGTGATCGGCCCGCATGGCTTAACCACGTGGCAGTAGAAGTCCATTGTTCCATCCTTTCCCCAAGGGGGGAAAAGGGCAGTCTCTGAAGAGACGAGAGGAAGAGACGAAGCCAGAAGAGAAGAGAAGCAAGGTTTTCAGAGCAGGCTCGATATTTAAACTCATGAGAGGGCAGGCCCACCTGAGTTTGAATCGACCAATCAGAGTTGAGCAGGGAAGAGGTTCTTTGTCCAATTCAACAGCTAATTTGCATCTTTATGACCTCCTGGCAACTTTACAAAATAGCATTCCAAATTATAACATAATGAATATAAAGTGTTCTATGGTCACACAATGTATATAAACAAGGAGGAATTGTAAAGACAAACATTTATATATCAAATATGCTAATGGTTTGAAGTGCATCAAGACATGATTCATTCGGAGGTACGAATACGAACAAAGCCTGAATTAACTTGCCTATTTAACAATTACAGATTATTTTAAAATGGCAAGAGCGACAACATATAACCTAGATATTTGGATATATTTATAGAAAAGGACAGTTGAATCACACGTTCCTATTTGTCAAAGAAGTTTCTCTGGTTAGCTTCATATGTTAAGTTTCACATGAGACAGAGAGACTTCTCCACTCTGCTTTGAAGCTTAGGGGTCATAAAATATCCAACAGAGAAACAAAAGGTTATCAAATCTGTCAGTGAGAGGTCAAAACCCAAACTCAGACCCCTGGAGCTAGGTTTTGACTCTGGTCTTTTGATGATGGTATCAAGAAGGGGGTTGATGGCTCTTCTTTCAATGACTCCGACCATTTGGCTTACATGCAATACTATACATGCAATTAAACGCTTTAATTTGTGATCTAATAAAAACTACTGAAACGAATGTGTGTTTTCCCCATGTTAAAAAATTGGTGTGTCTGAGATTACCTGTCTGTGGGTCCTGGATTGAAACGAATGGGAAACCCCCCCGCCAACCCCCCCCCTGATAAATGACAAACATGATTTATCAAGTATGCAGGGGAAATAAAATTCTTATTTGCACTCATTGCTTCGGTCATTGCCAGACAGGCTACAAATATATAATGAACTTTAAACATTTTGTTTTGAACTATACTTGTTTTGTTTCTATCAAATATCAAAATGTAATTAATATTGCAATAGACGATAGCAACCGCATAACGAGAACAATAAGGATGAATTTAGCAACAGAGAGCAATTAAGTGCGAAATGTTTGGGACATGTATGACTTGAATAGACACTTTTCAAATATTTATATAATTTTATTGAAAATAAATGGCTTTACGATCTGATATATGTGATAGGGAAAAAGTTTGGCAAACAACAGTCCAGAACCCACGACGACATGAAGTAAGTAACACGCTTTATGCTCTACACCACTGGAGCCACCAGTTTCTTACATCTTCTCTATTCCAATCTGAAAGTGTTAGGAGTTAGTGTAAATAGCCTCTGCTTACAAGGCAGCATATTTGCACTGTAAATAGACACTCCCTATTTTTTTCTTCCAATAATTGGTGGGGACAAAATTGACCCATTCAACTCAATGTAATGTAAATTCAGTTTTGTATTTCTGTGGAGAATTAAGTATCATTTAATGACTGACATAAAGCATTGAAAGAAATTAATACATTTATAGTTACACCCATAAGAACAAGCCGTTTATCGTGCTTGGTGTAGACAAGGTGTTCATGAATTCATTTTCATAATTTGCATATGCCAACGTGCATTAAAGAGTACTGGAACCTTTTTCCACTTCAAGCACTGCGTTTTATTCAATGATGATTGCAGGCATTCCAGTTAAATGAGTAAACAAGTGTGTTTGTGTGTATTACTGTTCACTTTGAGAGGCTGTCGATAGCTGGTATAAATGTATGTTTAGTTGCATAAAGGTTCAGATGTGACTGCTCTGTGGCATTCCATATCACTTGCTCAGTTGCTAGTAATAACAAACTAACGTTACTGTTTTTTATTAACTTGAATATAAACATTACTAGTTTTCCACAAAATATCCCATGCTCGTTTAGAAACACGGTGAGATGGTAAAATCAGCAACCATAAACTTTCACAATGTTTTAGTCATATTCTGTTTAATGTTGTAATTAAAAGTGGCTAAAACAATTAACCACATAAATTGAAGATAAAAGGAACTATGTGACATATTTTGCAGCCATTAATGGAGTAAAGACAGCAACCATTGTGGTGTTAAAGTTTTATTCACAAATGTGTATATGGTTAGGACATGATAACATAACTAAGGATTTCAAGAGACATTGTCTCAGGTTCATTATGTAGATAACAGGCTTAAAATATACATACAACTCCACAACACACATACAACTAACTCTAACATTTTTATTTTCAGTCAAAATTGTATGACACTGATCATAAGTTTGCGAAAACCAACCTAAAGTCATTTTTTGTGATATACTGTTTTCTACATAAAATCTTCCTACATACTGCTGTGACCAGGGATTTAGATTTACCACTCGGAACACATTTAACGGGCTCAATTTTCTTTTGTGGTTTATTCAATTATTAAGTTGTAGGTGAAATGATGGTTCAGAAACGTGTTTTTAGAACGCACAGCTCTGGACAACAAGCCAATACAAAAAACTGGTTCTTGACCCACCAAGTGTGGTCTTACCAACCAAAGAAAAACACAACCTGTCCTATACAATTTCAAAAAAAAAAAAAGAATATGACAGAAATACGGCAGTGGGGATACTGTACAAAGAAAGCAACAACATGAGTACATTTATATATATATATATCAATGTACAATTAAGAGAGAAATTAAAGACACATTATGATGAAAACCAAGCAAAAACACTCACATAATGATGACCTCCTCACTCAATCACCACATACAGGCAGTGACAACCTTTTAAAGACCTCAGTTGCACTGTTCATAGTCAGCATACATCTATCCTTGTGTATTCTGTCTTTTACACAAACAAATGACAAATAGATCAAATAAAATAATCGTAAACTTAAATGTATGACGTTGTGAAACACAAACGGAACAGGTTTACATCACATGGTATGACATCATATACAGTATGTACGGACATTATATATACCACGACATAACCTAACTTATATTATATACTTTAGGAAATGAACAGCACAGTATACATTCAGAAATGTTTGTTATAAATGATGTTGCAAAATAAAACACTTTATTTACCGCAGGATGCTCTAAATTGCTCGCAAATTCCCATACACATAGGCATCCCTCTCGCACTGCACTCGCACGTTTCAAACTCACGTGTGACGCATGCGCATTTAACCACACGCACATACACACTGCCCCCTGTCGCCAACTTTTGTAAATTACAGGTCATGCAAGGAAACTTTAAGGCTATTTACCGGTCACACTGCAAAGAACATTCTGTGAAATAGAATCTTTATATTTTTAATATTGACTGAGTAATGCCATGATGTCCAAAATTGAAATGATGGTCTGATGGCAGAACCTCTTGTTATGTGTGGAGAGAAACATATTATTGTCCCCTTGACATAATATTTGTTCTCTCCGGTGTCTCGTCTCTAAGCCCCGCCCTCTCGTTACCTCGTTAGCTTCCCCTTAGTGTTTGATCCCTGTCACCTGCCGGTCACCCTCCCTGTCTTATCATCCCTCGTTAGTGTTCACCTATTTAAAGGAACAATACGGCATTTTTAGGAGGATCTATTGATAGAAATGCAATATAATATAAAAAACTATTTCTTCAGAGGTGTATAAAGACCTTACGTAATGAATCGTTAAGTTTGTAATACCTTAGAATAAGCTGTTTATATCTACATACAGAGCGGCCCTTCATACATTGAATTCACCGCCATGTTTTGTACAGCAGCCCTAAACGGACAAACAACTCTACAACGCGCGTTTCCTCTTCCTCTCCGCTGCGGTATCGTGGTGAAACGGATCACGGGAAGATCCGTACGGATCGTGCTCTCCAGTGCGGAACACATGTGACCCGCGGATTAACTGAAAGTTTATTCATCATCGAGTAAAAGAATAAAACGCACTCTCGCTCGCTCTCCAGTTTCAGCTCCAGTGCACTCTCTCTCTCTCTCTCTCTCTCTCTCTCTCTCCAGTATCTGGACGAGTACAATATTAAAGCGGTTCCAGATAAACAATGACGCTCAAAACTGCTCCGTCACACAGGTAATATTACAACAACAACATATCTTGGTATGTTAGTATGTTACTCACGTACTGATCCGAATCAAAGCAACCTCCTCGGAGGTGATTTTTAGACGATCTTTCTCTCCAACGTCTCTCTGCTGGAAAGTATCTCCATAGAGTACATTTGTGAGTACATATCTGCTAAAAGCCTCAGTACCGCGGGTCCTAACGCGTCTCTGCTGGAAAGACTTTATAATATTAACGCAGGTCCTAGCTCCTGCCTGACTTTTATCCTTCTTTTATACTTGAAATCCTCAAACCTTTTATTTGATGTAATACGTAAGTCATCGCTCTTTCTACAGTCTTTCTAATGCCCGCAAAATCTCTTCCCTGCGTCAACATGACAACGACATCTTTTTGTACTGTGGTGGCCACAATCGTGTTTGGACTGAGCGATTCGTGGCAAATCTATAATACAACGCTAGTGGCCACTGTTAATTAAGAACTGCGCCTTTAAAGCCTTTGTTTTTCCTGTCCTGCGTTGGTTCATTGTTTAACTTTCCTTGTTCACGGACCTCGTTCGTGAAGTTCTTGTATTCCTGCCTCGTCTTGCCCGTTTTTGTGAGTTTGGGTTTGTTTATGAATTGTAGTTCTCGTTTTGCCCCCTTGTGGGAAGTTTTGGCTTATCCTTTGGAAAGTATTTTTGGTTATAGTGTTTTGTTACCCCATCGTGGGTTTTTGTTTGGTTATAAAATAAACCTTTTGTTAACACCTTATTGGCTGCCTGCATCACGGTTCTTCTCAACACTTTCGTGACAGAAATCAGAGAAATTAATGATTGAAATCAATGAATGAAATAGAAGATTATTATGGCACAACCATATGTTTCACCTGATCAATTAGCGTCTTATAGTCCACTTAAAAAGCTGCTGCAATTATTCAATACAGTAAGCAAGGAAGAACTGTGCAAAATCATCGAAACCGACAACATGTAGATCCTATATCGACTAGTTTACTAAAATAATACCCCTTATCAAAAAGGCATAACTTGATCCCAGAGAGTTAGCTAATCATAGACCTCTCAAACCTACATTTTATTTCTCCTCGCAGCCACGTTCCTTTGAAAAACTAAAGAGAAGAAAAAATTCCAGTCAGGATTCAGACCACACCATAACAGAGACTGCTCTCCTCAAAGTCACAAACGATCTGCTTTTGTCTTCTGATCATGGTTACATCTCTCTGCTAGTTTTATTAAACCTTAGTGCTGCCTTTGACACTATTGACCACAGTGTCCTTTTAAATAGTCTACAAAATTATGTTGGCATTAGTGGCTTAGCTCTGACATGGTTTCAGTCATATTCATCCAACCATTTTCAGTTTGTAGCTGTAAATGAAGAGGTATCACACCGTTTAGTACGAAGTGCCACAGGGCTCAGTTCTAGGCCATCTGCTTTTCAAATGATACATTCTACCCCCTACGAGCTAGCTATAATTAGGAGTACATTTACATGATAAAACACTGAAAAGTTTTTCCTTTGGGTTTTTGAAAAGTTTAATGTACACAAGACAGCGTTATCAAAACGATCTCCATTTACATGGATCCGGGAAAACGAATAAAATTGATGTATTGTACATGCCAGGCCAGTGGATGGCGCTGTTGCGCTATAAAGAAACTCTACACACATACACTGTTTTAATCTAAAAGCGCTTTTAATACACTTTGTAGGCGTGTATGTATGTTAATTGTTTGTGTATATAAATACTATGTCTCCGCTGGTTGTAGTGGTGCGGTTAATCTACTTTTTGCTGGAGAAATGATAATAAGTATGTCACGCGGCACAAACATGCAGCATGGAGGCCGTCGTTATTGTTTGGGGAATACTCCCGCATGCCTACAGACTGACCGCGTAATATGCATGCGTATGACCTCATCGTTTTTGGAAAACGCCGCCTGCAGGGTTTACACAGAAACGATAATGCCGTTGTTTTCAAAAACTTGCACTTTGAGACCCTTTTCAAAAGTTTGCATTTTCAGTCCCCCAAAATGCCATTTTCGTTTAAACGAACAGCCAAAATGCATAAAAAGTTTTTAGTTGAAAACGGTCTCGTGTAAACAGAGACTGAGACACAGAGTTAGTTTTCAGTGCTTTGCTGATGACACTCCGCTCTGTATCTCCTCAAGCCCGACAAAACGCATAAATTCATCAATATGACACAATGTATAATACTGTAGATATAAAAACTGGATGGCTACCAACTCTCGATGAATGTTACATAAAGCCTTCATCGTCAGCTAAGAACTTCGGCGTTATATTTGATAGTAATCTGTCTTTTGAAAGCCATGTCTCCAGCATCTGTAAAACAGTTTTATCACCTTAAAAATATATCCAAACTTTGACCATGGTATAAGCAGGATAAAACATTAAAATCCTTTAATGCACGGCTAGCCGTGGATTACCCTTACATATAGCATGTGTTATATTATAATAGATTTATACTAGAGTTATATTAGTTATAATTACAATAGATTTAGAAATATATATATTTATTGATAATACGATTACATTATTACAGAAACTGAATAAAAACCCATACAGAAACATTATCCGTATAAAAGAGAAAATATATAGATACTTGAGACAGTACTGCTCTCTTACTACTATGATGTCACACCTGCAGCAGTTTAAGCAGAGACAAAGGGACATGATGCCACCAACAAGCAACACAATGAGGAACGCCACACTGCTTAAAACTTTACATTTCTCTAAACTGAAATCATCCTAGAAATGACTTATTTGCTTTGAAGATAAAGATAGAAAGACTTTTCATATACAAAGTATAAGTTATATAACATCAGTTTACAGCAAAACATTTTCAGCATGTGTGTGCATGTTATTTTGCAGAAGAGAAGCCATTGGCAAGATTCTAGAACAACTAAAGTTTATTTGTACACTCAAAACAAATTGTTGTTGGATTAACTTAATTTTATTATGACACCCATTTCCACACAATTTATTTATTCAAATTTAATATGTACTTGTCCGCACAATTCACCCAGTTTAAGATCATCAACTTATTTTATTTAATTTCAGTTGAATGTAATTAATTTGATTCAGTGATGTAAGCAAGATGTAATGTATGGTGCTAGCAGGAAAGCACCAGATAGTTTACTGCATGACCATTTGCAGAGTACAAATTTGGGTAACGCTTTAGATTACGGCCCGCAATGTACTGCATAGTTAAACAGAATTTACAGTGTAACTAATTGTAACAATAATGTACGTCTACAGTACATATCTGTAGGTAAAGGGGAACAACATGCAAAAATGGCATAAATGTGCCGATCCCAAACCTAAGTAAAACCTTTACCCTTCGCCACTATGGTAACCCCTCAAAAATCACACAACAGAAAATCTTATGAATTTTAACATTACAGAACATTAAACACTAACAAGACTCCTTATCTTTCATCCTGCACAAAAACACATAAAATAACATTTAATTTTGAAATTTACTATCTAAATCCAGTCACAAGGGCAATGCATGCTGGGAACTCAGTCCACTGTGTAGTTTCAGTTAGTCAATGAAAATGATTCAGGTTGTCCCAACACAAATGGAATAAGTTATGTCAAAGAGTTGCCTATTTATGTCAGTATTACACATTTAAATTGTGTTTGAACAAGAAACACAGACAAATATGTTAGATCAAACTATATTGGTTAAGTTAAACAAACATCCCCCAACAATCATTGTGTACATGAAAAGCAGTCTGTAAATGTACAAATAGATAAAGACCAATAGTTATCACTCTTACAGTATACATTACACAACATATGATTAAATAAACATTACAATCAAATGAATACACATAAAACATCCGCTGTGAGAGGTCGTTTACATTAGATGGTTTTCAACTGAAAAATTTTTATGCATTATTGGCTGTTTTGGGGGACTGAAAATGTAAACTTTTCAAGTTTTAAAAAAAGACGGCGTTATCGTCTCCATGAAACTCTGAAGGCAGTGTTTTCCAAAAACAATGACATCATTTGCATGCGTTGTCAGGACCCAGGCACGAACTCGGATTTCCAGTGTGAGAAACAGTCACTTAGTTAACTGAGCCACTAGAGGATGGTTGAAACCAGAAGATAAGGCAGACACATCAATACTTGCCATGAGGTTTAATAAGGGAAGTACAGTTCACAGGGCAAAAGTATAACTCCACAAAGTCAAAAGGTAATTCCACAAGGTAAGGATGTACAACTTAAAAGAGTCTCAAGAATAATCCAAAAATAAAATTATTGCCAAAAACAGAATTCCAAAGGTTAATCCAACTTGAGAAACAAAGGCTAGAGTCCAACGGGCAGCTTCACAGTGAGTGGGTACAAACATTCAAACTTAGAGCAATGAACTAAGAAAACTAAGGGTTTAAATACACTCAGGGAAAACGAGGCACAGGTGCAAACAATAACTCGAAAACAAATGGAAAACCAGGGATAAAACAAAAGCACAATGGGGGCCTCTGGTGGCCAAAACAGGAAATAACAGGCAGGATGCTGACAGAAACCCCCCTCTAGGAACGGCTCCTGACGTTCCTACCAGGTTTCTCGGGATGGAGGGCCCTGAACTGTCGAATTAGGTCAGGGTCAAGTATGTCCTTGGCAGGAACCCAGGAGCGCTCCTCGGGACCGTAGCCTTCCCAATCCACCAGATACTGCCAGGATCGCTGCACCCGGCGGGAGTCCAGTATCCAAAGGACGGTGTAAACAGGCTGGCCCCCAATGACACGGGGCGGACAAGGGGAGGAAAAACAACAGGTTTTAGTAAAGAAACATGGAACGTGGGATTAACTTTAAGGGATCTGGGTAAGTGCAGGCAGTAGGTAACGGAGTATACTCTCCTGGCAATCTTAAAGGGCCCGATGTACTTCTGGGACAGCTTACGGGACTCCACCCATAGAGGTAAGTTCTTAGTAGAGAGCCAGACTCTCTGGCCAGGGCGCAGGGTGGGGCCGGGATGGCGACATCAGTTGGCTTGGCTCAGCTGAGAGGAGCGCAGAAGATTGAGACGGGCCTTCCTCCATGTAAGCCGACAGCGTCTGATGAATTTAAGGGCTGAAGGTACTCCAACTTCTGCTTCCTGGTCAGGGAACAACGGAGGGGCATAACCAAACTGACACTCTGAGACATTCCAGTGGAAGAGGATCATAAGGTGTTGTGTGCATATTCTGCCCAAACAATCAAGGATGACCATGTGGATGGGTTGTTAGAAGCCATGCACCTGAGGGTGGTTTACAGCTCTTGGTTCATCCTCTCAATTTGGCCATTGGATTCAGGATGGTAACCTGAAGACAGGCTGGCGGTGGTCACTAGGAGTTGGCAAAAGGCCTTCCAAAACCTTGAGGAAAACTGGTGGCCTCTGTCGGAAACCATATCCTGGGGGATGCCAATGACTCGGAATACATGGTTAATTACCAGTTCAGCAGTTCAGGGGGGGCCAGGGAAAAGATCCGGCCCCTGGGAGGGGAGGTGCCCGGAAGCAGGTCGATGGAGCAGTCATAAGGTCTATGGGGTGGTAATGTGGCGGCCCTCTGTTTGCTGAATACCACTTTGAGGTAGTGGTAGCACTCGGGACAGGTCGATGGATTCTAAAGTCTCAGGAGGGTGGCTAAGGGAACTCGAGAAGATACAGGCTTGACACGTAGGGCCCCACTGCCTAATTGACCCCACGGACCAGTCGGTGTGAGGGTTGTGGTCGTGGAGCCAAGGGTAACCTAGGACGAGAGGGAACTCGGAACATGGGATGAGGTGAAAGTTTATCACTTCCTGGTGTTGGGAAACTGAAAGCCGAAGGGGGGAAGTGGCACGGGTGACTAGACCAGGTCCCAGAGGACTCCCATCCAGCGTAGTGACCCTCATGGGATTGAGTAGAGAGTCAGAGAGGACGCCATTCTTCTTTGCCCAGGTGTAGTCCATGAAGTTTCCTGCGGCTCAAGAATCTACCAAAGCTCGAAGGGGTAGTTCTTGGTTGTCCCAGGTAAGGGTGACTGGAATGAGCAGACGGGAGTTGGACGGACGGGAGGAGGTTATGTTTCCCGTTACAGTCCCCCCAGGCCTGCACGGGACAGTGTGTTTCCCTGGAGCTCGGGACATGCAGAGCGGAAATGGCCCGGTTTGCCGCAGTACAGACAGCAACGCTCTTTCATCCGGCGATCTCTTTCGGCCTGGGCGTTGCGTCCGATCTGCATGGGTTCTTGCAGAACCGGTGGGAACGCAGGTGGGGACTTGGGACTGGGGCTGGTAGGGAGCAGCACAAGAGGTCTACGGTTGAGTTCTCTCTCTCTCAGACAATTGTCTATATGCGAGACCAACTTGATCACGAGATCATCTGGTGGTTCCCGTGTGGCCAGCTTGTCCTGGATGGAGTCGGAGAGACCCTTCAGGAAGCACACCGTGAGCGCCTCATCGTTCCAGCCGCTCCATGCTGTAACCGTGCGGAATTGGATGGCATAGTCCATCACGCTGCGACGGCCTTGTCGGAGAGTCAGGAGCTGTTTGGCTGACTCAGGGCCACTGGCAGAATCTTGGAAAACTCGCTTGAATTCCTCTGAAAAAGCATTGTAACTGGCGCAGCAGGGGCTTTGGGCATCCCACACAGCAGTGGCCCAGGCCGGGGCTTTACCGGACAGCAGGGTGATGATGTATGCAATCTTTGACCAGTCAGTGGGAAACGAAGAGGGTTGTAGCTCAAAGGAGAGAGAACATTGGGTAAAGAAACCCTTGCAAAAACTCGGGTCACCTGAGAATCGTTGAGGAGGCAAAAGACAGGGCTCAGCGAAAAGCTAATGGGTGCTGGTTGCTTCTGGGTTCATGTTGGCTCTAAGTTTCTGTCAGGACACGGCACGAACTCGGATCTCCGGTGTGAGAAACAGTCACTTAGTTAACTGAGCCACTAGAGGGTGGTTGAACCCAGAAGATAAGGCAGACACAGCAATACTTGCAATGAGGTTTAATAAAGGAAGTAAAGTTCACAGGGCAAAAATATAACTCCACAAAGTCAAAAGGTAATTCCAAGAGGCAAAAGGGTAAATCCGCAAAGTCAAAAAGCTAATTCCACAAGGTAAGGAGGTAGAACTTGAAAGTCTCAGGAATAATCCAAAAATAAAAAAATTTCCAAAAACAGAATTCTAAAGGTTAATCCATCTTGAGAAACAAAGGCTAGAGTCCAACGGGCAGCATCGCAGTGAATGGGTACAAACATTCAAACTTAGAGCAACTCAACTTTATTTATATAGCGCTTTTTACAATTTTCATTGTTACAAAGCAGCTGTACATGAGACATATTGACTATAAGCAAAATAATTTAAGTTGTACCTGCAAAAACAAGAAAAAGTTGAAAACACAGAAGACAGACATACCCACATACAAAACACTCCACACACACAATATGCACACGTACTAACACACAGAGACATAGACACACACACACACACACACGGATGCGCACACACACACACACACACATGTACAAAGACAAGTACGCACACACACACACGCTCAGTGAGAGCACACATTTAGGATAAAGGAGAGAGAAGCACAGGTCAAATATAACAGACTATAAATTCCTATATGCAATATTAATTAAGTAAAACTTTAAGATTCTAAAGCAGCACCCCCGGCCAGGCAAATAGTGCAAAAACAGTATGCAAAAGGTGGCGAGGAACCCAAAACTCTAATCGAGAAAAAAAAAACTCAGGAGAACCCAGGCCCAACCAGGGGATTCCAGTTCCCCTCTGGCAAAAGCTGCTGCCTCTGCACAAGCTCCAGAGAGCCTGCACAACAAGGCTAAATAAAATAAATAAACTTAATAATAAAATAAATTATAGTTTAAGATTATCATTAATAATCTAATAGCATTTGAAGTTTTGTGGTGAAGACATGTCAAGAGACCGCGTCCTTCTTTATCCAGCTCTATCATCTCAGCTCTTGTCAGGTCCCCACTTCCCATTCTCCGCTCTACCATCAGGTCAGGCCATGAACTGCATCCTGCTCGCTGTGGTAACCTTGGAACAATGAGACAAGACTGGCTGAGAGTAGAGTACTGTTCTGTACTCTTTGATGCAACAAGTACATCAGTTGTGTTTTTGGTTCCGGTTGATCTAACTAATGCAGCCTAAACCCTCAGAAGATTTATATTATGGAAGAGTAGTGTATGCAAGATTAAAAAGATGCGTCTTTAGTCTAGATTTAAACTGACAGAGTGTGTCTGCCTCCCGGACAGTGCAGGGAAGACTATTCCAAAGTTTAGGCGCTAGATAGGAAAAGGATCTACCACCTGCACTTGATTTTGAAATTCTAGGTATTACCAACTGACAGGACGCCTGAGAGCGTAATGCACGTGAAGGACTGTAATACAAAAGGAGTTCATTCAAGTACTGAGGAGCTAAACCATGTAAGGCTTTATAGGTAATAAGCAAGATTTTAAAGTTAACGCGATGCTTTATAGGTAACCAGTGCAAGGTTGACAGAACCGGGCTAATATGTTCATACTTTTTTGTACGTGTAAGAACTCGAGCTGCCGCGTTTTGGACCAATTGGAGTTTTTGTAATAAGCCTGCAGGGCAACCACCTAACAGTGCATTACAGTAATCTAGTCTTGATGTCATGAATGCATGAATTAACTTCTCTGCATCTGAGATTGACAGCATATGACGTAGTTTAGATATATTCTTAAGATGGAAAAACGCAATTTTACAGGTGTTGGCGACGTGGCTCTCAAATGACAGATTACTATCGAATAGAACGCCAAGATTCTTTGCTGACGACGAGGGTTTTATGGAACATCCGTCAATAGTTAAACAGTATTCTTGGTTGTTACTTATAGCAGTTTTCGGTCCAATAAGTAACACTTCCGTTTTGTCCGAGTTCAGTAATAAAAAGTTGTTACTCATCCAGTTTTTTATATCGACTATGCATTCCATTATTCGATGGAACTGCTGTGTTTCATGAGGCTTCGAGGAAATATAAAGTTGAGTATCATCAGCATAACAGTGAAAGCTAACTCCGTGTCGCTTTATTATATCTCCTAGAGGTAGCATGTATAATGCGAAGAGCAGAGGCCCTAAGACTGAGCCCTGTGGTACACCGTACTGGACTTGCGATTTGCGTGACACCTCATTGTTTATTGCTACAAATTGAAAACGGTCAGATAAATAAGATTTAAACCATTTCAAAGCTATTCCTTTAACGCCGACATAATTTTCGAGTCTATGTAGGAGTGTGCTGTGGTCAATGGTATCGAATGCAGCACTAAGGTCTAGCAGCACCAATAACGAGATACAACCTCGGTCAGACGCCAATAGCAGATCATTTGTAACTCTTATCAAAGCAGTTTCTGCACTGTGACATGCTCTAAATCCAGACTGGAACGAACTAAGGAAAACCTTTAACCCAAAATGCACATGAGACGCTTGTTTGTGCCATTGTTTATTTAAGCGCTGTGTCAAAAGCAGCTACCCGGTGTACACCAGTGTCCAACGAGCTCATACAAACCCAAATATTTTCAACTATTTTTCCATCCACTGGGCTGGCATGCATAATACAGCGTTTTTATTTGTTTTCCCAGATCTGTGTAAATGCAGATCGTTTTGATAAAGCTGTCGCGTGTACTTGAAACTTTTCAAAAATGCAAAGGAAAAGCGTTTCAGTTTTTTTATTGTGTAAACGTAGCCTACTCTGAATCTCTGACAGATGGTTTGAAATCTCTTGAGTAAATATCAGTGTTTCCTTTAACATTAACACAAGAGAAGAGCTGATAGTGTGTGTGTGTGGGGGGGGGGGGGATTATACCTCAATGTGTGTCCAGCAGACAGTGGTCTGGTCAGTAGAGCTGTTGTGTATTCACCTCAGTTATTAGCATATTAATTCCCCTCTTAACTGATTTCTTTCTTTCTTTCTTTCTATCTTTCTTTCTTTCTTTCTTTCTTTCTTTCTTTCTTTCTTTCTTTCTTTCTTTCTTTTCTGCACAGATACATTGTCACCCTGTTTATTCATTTTGTGTATTTCAAGAGTGTTACCATTAAAAGGTACTAAGTTTCTTATTTGTTTCTGTTAAATTTCAAGATGTTTCTCATAAAATTCCCATCTCAGTCACAAAAGACACAATAATGCAGCTCAGATCGTTTGCTCTTGGAGGAATCTGATGCGAAACTGCACTCTTAAGCACAATGTGAGACATTATTGAGATCATATCTGAAACTTTAGAGAGGACTTTGGTGAGAATCCTAGGGTGATTTTCTCAGGATAAAAACAGAGAAACATAGAAGACTCTGAAAAATGAAATTCTCAGATCGATATCATTGCTAGGAGAAACAACTGGGAATAAAGAGATCTTTCTATGGGCACCGCTTCAGTTTTGTGTTGATATTGCTGTTGTCGCAAAGCAAAGATCACTTTGAAAATGTTGATAAATCTTCAGAAATGTTACTGGAGTCTGAGGGACGGTCAGGAGCGTGATGTCCATCCACAACTCCTGCTTCACACAAGCACAAGAATTGCGTTTGGACAATCAGCTCCAGACAGCCAAGATCAAACCAGACACAAGTCACGGCGCAGGACAGTGAGAGGACAAGAGGAGAAGGGAGGAGATGAGAAGAGGGCTGTGTGAGCCGACACATTCGTGGTCAGTGTTGAGGGGGTCAGCAGTCCAGGCAGCTGTGCACTCACAACAGAATCCTGAAAACACTCATACTTAAGATCAACTAAACCCAACTGACAGTTCAAGAGACTCAGTTCTCACACACATGACTTCACATGATCTGTCAACACATCATCATCAGTCACAACACATACTACTAAAGAAGAGTGCAGTACTCTTTTTTTAGACTTGACTCGGTCTAAATCCATTCCATAGATCTTCCCACAAAAGAGTATTCTGCTTCTTATTTGTTTCATTGGTTTAGGTGAAAGCACAATGAAGTCACTCAGAATAAAAACATGTGAACTGTTTCTCTTAACATATTCCTAACCCAAAGACATCTCGCACAAATCTCTTCTTGAGTTTCGCTGGAGATTTCAACTCAGATTTGCCTCTCAAATCGTGCTCAATGGAACCAGATACAAAGTTAGCAGCAAAAAGTCCTCATCCAAAGTTTATCATCAAAAGAAATGATCCAGATGAATTGAATGTACTGTTACTGTATGTCAACATTGTTATCTATTGCTATTTCTCTTAGGGAGTGTAAGTAGAAACATCTTGTTACATGAAATAAACACTATAAAGTTTGCTGAGCAATAAAAGAGCAGGTGAAAAGATGTTCTTACATTCTTCCTCCTTGTGATGCTCATAGATTCTTCTCTGGTGTGATCCTAGAGTCTCCTCGACATCTTCTGTCCGATCCTCAAGCTGTCACTCAAATGTTGTTTCTCTTCTGTGCTTGTTCCCCCTCCTCCTCCCCCTCCAAGAACTCTTTTCTTCTGTGCTCCTCATTTTCTGCAGGACTGGGGTTTCCTAAGAGACTCCAGCTCAATGGAGAAAATCTTTGCTGACACAATGAACCGGGTGAGAGAGAGAGAGAGAGAGAGAGAGAGAGAGACATTGGGATACAGATGTAGCACAGAGAGTTGGAAATCTGCTGCCTGTGTGGATGGACTCAATTGTCCGGTTTTGAGCAGTCAGTAAAATCCTGAGAAGTTTTGCTCATCTTGTTTAGCAGGACTGATCAGTTCACCTGTAAAAGCCGCTATGAACTTATAAGACGCTTGTGCTCCTGGATACTGGTTGGTTAGTGCAGAATCAAGATGTTTTACAATATGATGTCATAACCAAATGTTTAAAATGTGTTCACTAGCACCGCACAGCAACTACAGTATTCTTACTGTGAATATCAGGGATTTTATCAACTTAATAAAGAAATAATGCAAGACAGTATTGTGAATATGCTTCAGTCTACATCATGCCTAACAACACTCCTTGACTTACCAATTTGTATGTGCGCATGTGTGTGTGTGTGTGTGTGTGTGTGTTAGAGGTCTGCACAGGCTTTAAACGAAAGCCCGAACCCAGCCCGAACCCGAGATTGTTTAACCCGACCAATATAATTACAATTACATTTTAAGGCCAATCCGAAGTGTGTTTAACAGCAAACTTTGTTGAAATATGCTGCGGTTTATGATTGCAGATGATAATTAAACAAATAGCTACATGTAGGCAAACACAGTTTCATCAAGGCACGGCACGCACGGCCCCCTCAGCAGTGAACACACAAGAAAAGATAAGAAATAGCACAGACTTACCAATAACGGAACTTTAGCGAAACAAAAGGCCTGCTGTTGGACGAGTACATCCACGATCAGTGTGTCGCTGTAGAGAAGACGTGACGTGACCTGTGTTTTTGCTGTTATAAGCCAAAACAGCTTTGCAAGCTCTGCACAGATCATAACCGCTGGGCTCTTGTTAGATAAAACGACAAGATCATAATTCTTCCAGAGTGAAGCGTGTCAGAGAATCTGTGTGTTTTTTTCAGCTAAACTTAAAGACAGTAGCTGTGAGATGGTGTTTCCACCAATCAGCATGCAGAACTGCAACTGCAGTGTAAGTCTTATTTGAAAGCTTTTCGGTTTTTATTCCTCCGTGTCTACATGTACATTTCATAAATCTTTGAAGCACAATTGTCTTATGGAACAAAGACTAACGTTTATGATTCATGATATCATAAAAAAATGTCAAACATTTCAACAAACGTAGTCTGTGTCAGATCGCATGATCTTTGCAGGAACGGCACGCAGTCTCTGTGCTAAATGAAGTTATTAGCAAGGCTCGGTCCATCTGTTACCGTGGCAGCAGAGTTTCCCGTATAAAAGATGTGGCGTGGGAACGAGCCCGAGGGTCAGGAGTGAAGGTTAAGAGGTCAGGGGTTACAGGCAGCTGAAGAGCACCGGAGGAGTGAATGTTAACATTGAACCGAGGGTCCGGTGTGTGCATGAAAGAGACCGCTGACCACTACTTGGTACGAGTCACAGCAACATCATCACCCATACTGCATCAATTCATTCCAGGGCCATGTGCGTCTGTGTGTTCGGACAGATTTTGGAGTTTGGAACTGCTCAGAAACACATCATTAGGAAATCGATGTAGTAAGTTTAAATAAGAAATAAAGGCTTAAAGGCCAAAACGTTACAAAACGTTAATGTTTGACATTTAAATTACAGCAGCGCAGTTGAAGGCTGTTGTCAGTGTGTTGCTATGCAGTTGTCACAGGGTTCTGGGTGTTTGCTCGGGAGTTGTCCTTAGTCGAGACCTCCACCTCCTTTGACTGAAGTGTTAGATGTGTCATCTGGTCACAGCACAGTCAGTGGATTTGACAGGGTTTCCACCAACACATTTATAGATGGGTTCATTCAGAGAGGATTGTGAATGGCTGTCTGGGGTCAGTGAGACATGTTTTGTGCATCTTCAAGCAACACTAATCTGCTCGAACTATCATGGACACAAGGCCACGGACATCACCCGTGCTGAGTGTTTCTAAGTTTTCATCTCTCATTCTTCTTGATGGTTTAATGATGTTATATCATAGCCAAACTCACACGCACGCACACATTAGTTTGATGTGGACTGGTCAGTGGCTTTCAGCAGGAGCAGACATTCTGAACGTTTACCTTAAACTCGAGCGCTCTGTCTCTCAGATGAGGAGTGAGCGGGTCGAGGGCAGATGGATGTCCAGATTTGGGTGTGCAGATGCTCAATATGCAGATGAATGTAATCGAATGGAGGGATTTTTATATGCTCCTCACATTAGCATCAGGACAATGAAGGTTTCCAAGGTCAGAGGACAGAAGAACTTGAAGGCCATTTTTGTGAGAAAGATAGGTTCACTGACAGCCAGACTGGACACAAGGATGATGGATTGGCGTTAGAGGTTATGGAAGTGTCCGTCAAATATTACACAATTTTTCTGTTTATTTGTTTCTTGTTTTTGCCTCCGAAAGGAAAAGCCAACATAACTTTCACTTGATCAACTCCTGAGAAAATGTCAATGGTGTAGCTGTTGTGATACTGACAGGAAAGTAAACATTCAAGTTAACTACAAAGTTTCTCTATGCAATGTACATTGATGAACCCTAACTGAAATAAATACAATGTTGGATTGTCTGAAACTGTCAACTTTTTATTTAAAATATATTATTTTCAATATTATACTGTGACAGACTTCACGTTAATACAGATACTGCACCAACATATTGCTTCATTAAGTCCCCTAATAAGATACTGCTTAAAGTGAAAGTTAACCCAAAAATGTAAATTCTGTTATCATTTACTCCCTCTTGTCATTTAAAACCTGTATGATTTTCTTCCTTCCGCAGAACACAAATGATATTTTGAAGAAAAAGAAAACGAACAGCACTGGACCCCATTGACTTGTATTGTGGACACAAAACCAATGCAAGTGAATGCGGCCCAGTTAACAACACTCTTCAAAATATATTTTGTGTTCTGCAGAAGACAGACAATCATGAAGGTTTGAAATGCCAAATGCATAAATGTAAATGTAAACATTATCGGTGCGTTATTGTGTTTTACATTTATAAGGTTGATGTTAGTCCCCTTAGTTGTTTATCGTCTAGGGGTATGAAGGGACGTACATAAACATGGCATTTTCTCACCAGGTTAACTATAACTAGCTCCGAGCACAAGTTGTTAAAGCAACACAAAATAAGTAACATTTTATAATCGAAGGTTTATTTTATAAAAGTTCAAAATAGTAGCTTGTATTCACTTATATACACAGGCACGTACACTGGTACTACACAAGGAGGGAAAAGAAAACATGAGCGTTGCTAAATCAAAGAAAACAACAAAACCCACGCCATCTTTCCCATCCCCTGCTAGACTGTCTACAAAAAAATATACAAAGTCTTCAGCGTCAATAACGCCCTAGAATAAACCTACTTTCTCTAAACAAAAGTACAAAGGGTGGCAAACGATACTTACCTAATGTGTTTAACAACCAGAAACTACGTGATACACAAATGTAAGTCACGTGACATACTTATAAAGCGAATCAATTGATCTGTCCAAATAACTGAAAGTTATCGTCGCATTTCGGGTGAATTCCAATCACATTCAAATGCCCCACGCACTTAGAAGGGAAGATCCTTTGTAGTGCGAGTTCTGGAGGGAGATGAACAGCTGTTTTTCGTAAATGTAGCCGTTTCAATCATACACAAGTAACGAATGCTGTAATAAAAACAACACAGTTTTCCCTTACCTGAGACAACCGTTCACGTGATGTACCCTTCCTGCAGTTGCTTTCAAGGGCACAAGACGCGTTTTGGTTAGCGACCAGTGCGCAAAACTACTGCTGTGGATTGCCGATTATAACGTTGCAAATAACATTAAGTTTTTTGGACAGAGCGATCAAATAGCTTTAGAAGACGTCAGTTTGTTGTTATGAGCCGCGGGAATTACTTTTGTATTGAATGTAGCAGCGCTTTGGAGTTCAAAGATGTGGCATCTCAGGACGTGCATTTCTTAAAGCACACCGCTCTTAAAGTCTTTCCACTTATTTGAAATGTTAAGGCGGGCCAGATAAACATGATTGGCGGGCCGACAGTTGACTAGCCCTGCTTTAGAGGATACCCCTGAGGACACAGTCTTATGAAATGAGACACGCATACAGAATCCGAAATCGCATACTGCCATACTATATAGTAGGCAAAAAGCAGTAAGCGAACGAATAGTATGTCCGAAACCTCGGTCTTCATAAAACAGTAGGCCAGAAATTCACGGCTGGTGTATGGGATTCCTTTTGTGCCAATAAGAATGAAAGCAAACTTTTAAAAAACGAACAAAAATATACAATGAGAAAGAAAAAAAACACTTTGATAAAGAAAACAATAAACTCAGTTGCAAGAATGTGACATGATTTCTTAACAATTTTCTAAGTTTCGTTTTTGCAAATAATAGTTTTGAATTCGCTGCTAGATTTTTCATTTGCGCTTTCCGAGTTTTCGTTTACGCTTCTCAATTTTTCGTTCGCCTTTCTGGCACAAATCTCACGTGTAGGCAGGACTTATGGCCGCTTTACGCTGATTGGCTAGTGAGTTTTTGATTGACAGCTCCCTGACAAGGAAGTCGATACTGAAGACAGTACAATGCAACGAATCTTAGAGAACGATCTGCATGCTGTTATCTTTATTGTTTGTACTTAAAACTACTTTCTTATTTAGTTAGTATATTAGTAATTGGTATTTGAAGTTGGTAAATCATGCGCGGTGAGGATACAAGCGTCCTCCTCCTCATCATCGTCCTCCTCAGCCTCAGGTAAATGAATGTAATTCAGATAATAAAGAAAATCGCTAAAAGTTGTATTCCTGTACAGTAGCAATTCTGTCTTTACTAAGCACGTTCATTGTGTGCTTTATACTTTCTGTCAGGTATTATTTTATGGACTGTAAGATTATTTTCTTAAAAAGGAACGAACAACTTGCATTATAACATCCAATAAAGACACGTTACAGATTATTGGGTTGTGAGAAAAACGTGCAAAATGAAATCATTGCTGCATAGTTACTGTACAGAGATTAAAACTTTTAGCGATTTTATTATCTCGGTTACATAAATGTACCTGAGGGTGACTTGTGTCCAGCTGAGGAGGAGGATGACGTTGTCGCTCTTGCATACAGTCTCCTTTTAAAGAATTAAGTCCATTTATAAGTTAAGTACTTTATCTTTCTTTTTAAACTCATGGTGAATGTACAGTATTATACCCCTTTCTTTACATTCACAGAAAGTACACCTCATAAAACACTACCAATACATTCAAATGACATTTATGTTTTTTAAACGCTACAACAAAACAAATTCATAAGGTGACACAATTAGAGGCCTTCAGAATGCTTTATTAATTTAGTCTGCCTCTTGCAAACATCAATTTCATTATGTATTTACACACCAACATAAAACAGGTTAAAGAAAAGCAGAAGAGAGACTTCTTAAACTATAAACAAACATTTAAAGATAGAAACGATACATAAAATGCCACCACGATTATAATATATAAATTAGAAATATGAACTGGAAGCATAACACTTTATTGTATATCTCCTCAAAACTCACTAGGCATCTCGTTTTCCTGATATCATTGTAATTATAAATTATAGACTGCAGTCTTGACGGCCTCTAAACCCACGTAAAGTTCCATGTGAATATGGCTAACGTTATCTATCCTGTCTTTACTCGACGTTGGCTTGTTGTTACGGCGTGATAGAGCCTGGAAGCGTGTCCTACTTTTAAGTGCGTGAAAGTTGGCAACCCTGCTAATATACTAACAAAATAAGAAAGTAATTTAAGTACAAACACTAAAACAATACTATACAGAAAACCGCAAAGAGATTGCTCTCTAATCCGCTGCACTGTCTTCAATTTCGAATTCCTGGTCAGTGAGCTGTCAATCCAAATCTCACTAACCAATGAGAGTAAAGTGGCCATAAATCCCGCCCACACGTGAGATTTGTGCCAGAAAGGCGAACGAAAAATTGAGAAGCGTAAACGAAAACTCGGAAAGCGCAAATGAAAAATCTAGCAGCGAATTCAAAACTATTATTTGCAAAAACGAAACTTAGAAAATTGTTAAGAAATCATGTCACATTCTTGCAACTGAGTTTATTGTTTTCATTATCAAAGTGTTTTTTTTCTTTCTCATTGTATATTTTTGTTCGTTTTTTAAAAGTTTGCGTTCATTCTTATTGGCACAAAAGCAATCCCATACGAATTCGGCTGCTTACCTACTATATAGTATGAGAAAACACAGTAGTATGTCCGAATCCTCAGCAGTATTCATAAAAGAGTAGGTGAGAAATTCCCGGACGGCTTACTGGTTACGCCCACATTCTGAAGCACCCAGCAACAGATACTTGGGATACTTCTCTATCCCATGAGCCCACGGGACAGGATCAGTTCATACAGGAGCATGGCTGAGACCTGCGAGGCATGTGTTTTCAAAAGTGACTATTGCTAGCCAACAACGCGTTTCTTTGCGTTGCAGTCGCATTTGTTAAAGTGCTGTAGCGTAAAGTTAACCTGTAAGATGCTACATAGTAAAGTATATTTGTGATTTTGCTGTGAAAATGCAGTGTTTTAATATGTCTAGCTTAAAGGGGCGTTCCACGCACACACGCGTCTTCGAAGTAGACTTAACGTTACATATATTAAAACCATACGCAAGTTAAAGACGCTTTTAATGTCTGTGTAACATGTGACCTGTCATTTTCTCGATAAAGTATTGCAAATGAGCACATCACAATATGAAATACACATCACAGTAATGTAGCTTACGTCTGTTAACGTGGTAAAAAGCATTGTTCACTGCTTGCATAGATACATATATGCATAGACGCCGATCCTGTGGGTGCTCCGGGGCTCGAGCACCCACGGAAATTGCCGAGCACCCACGGAAAAACGGCATATGTTTCTCAATCAATTTTAACCAATCAAAATGCTTTTAAAAATAGGGTGCCTCTCTAATTGGTTGATCTTACGAGTCGTAATTCAGATAGAGTGGTTGTCCTTGCAAACAGCAGTGGACATTGTTAATCGTTGCGAGAATGTCAATTTGTCTTTAAATTTCGTGTACAAATGGACAGGTTCGTGATTAAAAGGAAAACTTCAATTGACCCTAGCATCTCTTCAGTAAGTAGCAGTGTTGCTATTTCTTCAAGTGAACAGCCGTTGTCGTCGACATCATCAAGTAATGACAGCAGAAGTAACGTTAAAGGCGGGAGGCAGAAGCAGTCTCGAACATATCATGAAAACTGGAAAAAAAACATTTCCCTGGATAGCATACAATGCTATCAAAAACAAGGTATTTTGTGTGAAGTGAACATTTAAGTGAAAATGATTAGTGTGCATTATTGATAAAATACAAAATTTACAGAAGCTGTTAAAATGTTTTACACTTTCTTGTGTATGCTCTGCTGTAAAAAATAAATAAATCTAAATCTAAAAAAATCTAAAGTAAGTAGCCTAATATACAGAATGAATTGTTCGTTGTGAGTTTGAAAATATAACTTAAAATAATTTGCTTATGAAAAAATACATATTTGGTGACGGTGGTTGGTGTGATGTGGCCTGTGGGGGTGGGGTTTGGTTTTGGCGACGTGAGCACCCACTGGCGAAAAAAGAAATCGGCGCTTATGCATATATGCAAATAAACATATTTACTTAAGTAACTAAACTTAATATATATATATTTTATTTGTCCATTACTGTTGATGAAAATTTGAGTTGAATAAACAGCGAGTTAACACATCTTCAACTACCTCCACATTTAAATGCAGTATTGAACACAAATCACAGAGGTCACTTGAATCTTGTTTGACTGTTACAGGGACAGATGAGGACACTCGTTAACATCACGAAGGTGGCGACGGTGGTCCGCTGCGAGATGGCAGTAGGGTGTGGGGTTCAACGCCTGTAGATACAGGATCATTTGTAACAACAATAAATTGAAATAAAGCGAGAGGGGGTAAAATCTTTGCGTGTCAGGTGGCACCTGCCTCGCGACCCGTCACTCCTGCCTCTCTTCCTGTCACTGTTTTACGTGCCTGCCTCGCGACCAGTCGCTGTTTTACGTGCCTGCCTCGCGACCAGTCGCTGTTTTACGTGCCTNCGCTGTTCTGAAAAATGTTTCTTGTCATTGATAGACAGATAAGTAAAAGTAATGAAGCATTAAGCTTGTTGTTATGACTACTAATTATTTTCTGTTTTCTACATCCTCTGTAAATGTGGGACAGGGGCATCAAATAATTGAAGTGTCAGTTGTTGAACTGGAAGACACAATAGAGATAGAATAAAGAGACAGGTTAATTTGTATTTTTATAAACTTGTAATTTAATAAAAGTTTTACATATACCTCTATATGATTTGTTTTGCTTTAAAACAAGTTTTATTACACATGAAACCAATATTTGGTTTTTAAAAGTTCAAATATTAATTTAATGGCTAAATTTTGAGATTAAATTAAATAATAATAAAAAGGTCGGTTGTATTTTCAATATTTTTTCCAGTATAATTCAGCGACCGGACTCGACTCGGACCAGAACATTAAGGACTCGGACTTGAGTCCAACTCGGCACCTTTTGGACTCGAACTCGGACTCAATAGGTTACGACTTGGTCTCGACTCGGACTCGACAAAGGTGGACTCGAACCCAACTCTGTTACTGATGTTAATGCACCTGTCCCTCATAACTTCAGTTGTTGCTTGTTATTACGTCGCGTGGTTCATCTCTGGCACGTGTACACTCCAGTACAGTAGGTGGCGCATAAGCACCACAAACGTAATTTGCTCCCCGCCATTAAAAAGGAAAAGAAGATCATCATTATAGCGGACAACGGCCGATCGCATTCATACTACACCCATTCACAGAAAACAGTACGTACCCATTTAGCCCCGTTGAGTACGTACCTACTGAAATTAATTACCTATCCATTGAATATGCGATTTCGGATTCAGCCACTCCTTGGGACACAGCTCATGACACGAGTTACTTCCGCATTCCATTCTTCCAACGGACGTCTAAGGGAGTGTCGTAACTCTTGTTTTCCACGGCTCTGGTAGGGTTGTGGCAAGAAGGGATACAGCTACAGCCGGAAGTGATACAACATCTCGCCATAACATTTCCAATACATTACATTAGCTAACGCCTACGCCAACCCTAAACCTAACCTTACAATAATAAACAAATAGTAATTAACTGTTGTCAGCGTGACAAAAATGATGCGGTATTGAAGTGCGCATGCCCAGTGGAGGTAACTGTATCCCTTCTAGCCAAAACGCTCTGGGCTGCCACTTCCTGCTGCCAGCTGACGATTTTTCGCTGAACCCTCTCTGTGTTGTCTAGGCAACAACGGCCTCTCCCGTTACGCGTTAGTATGTCCCATAGTTTTACATTGCACTAAAATGCAATGCATTTTCCATAACAAAAACACTACATACTTTAAAGGAAAAGTATAAGTAGGCGAATTGGGACGCAGCATTTGTCTACGTGTACAAACCGCCAAAACGATCAAGAAGAGGAAATCTCGCGGGATTTCTGTGCGTTGACTGAATGCCACGTCAGTTCGAGGGTGAGCAGGATCTACGAGCCGAGTGCGGTGCTACAATAATCGATCTCGTGATTTGTTTTGTGAAATATAACGCGATCATAGCGGTAAGTGTGTGTTGATTTACAGCTGTTATTAGTGATCGTGTGTTAGTGTGAAATTGGTCTTTGTTGATTCCTCAGATGTGATGTGGCCCGTATAATGATGTTTAAACGGAGCTGATGCATCACATCACATCACATCACATCAGATCGGTGTTTTAAACTTTACACCAGCAAACTCACTGAACTGAACATGCTTTGCTTCAGTTAGTATGCATTAGAGATTTATCCACAGTTGTATTTTCCAGGTTTTTTCTTCTGTTTATCTTTAAATCGTCTTGGCTAACACTGTACACAACAACGTCACTGGTCAGAAGGTACAACGTTATGATGTTTCTGCTGTATTACTACTAAACGATGTTGACAAGTATGATCACACAGTGTCACAGATTGTTGTTTTGCCCGACCTTTTTGTACTTCTTGTGCAGTTGTGTGGTGCTAATTATTGTGGTAATATTTTTTTCATCATGTAGCATCAATGTTTTGCTGTATGTTTAGCTCAAGTCAATGTTTAGCTTATATCATTAATTACGATATATCGGTTTATTGCAAATAAACAAAAACTGTAAACATTTTTACATATTTTTTTTTCAAGTGGTCACTGTCAGAAAATTCTATAAATGTCTGTAGCACAGGGAAGGTGGGATGAAGCGATGATGGGTGACTACATCTGGAACTTGGTTAGCGAGGAGAGTAGTCATAACAGACAAAAACCATCACATGTAGCCAATGTTGGGAGTAATGCTTTACAAAAGTAATGTTACAGTAACGTATTACTTTTTGCTGTAACGCAGTAGTGTAAGGCATTACTAATCAATATTCAGTAATATTTTACTCGGTACATGTTCAGAAATGCTTGCGTTACAACAAACTTTTCGCCCGCGAGACATTAACAAATCAAAATTCCGCAAGTTCTATTTCCTGTTCGTGAATAGACACGTGTGGTGTCATTCATCTCCCTCTGGCCGGTGGAACTATTTTGTATTGTAAGTAGTGATGGGTCGTTCTTGAACGATTCGTTCATTTTGAACGAATCTTTAATGTGACTCGAGAAGAACGAGTCGTCGTAGGGAGTGATTCGTTCAGCCGCGCATGCGCATTGCGCAACATTCTATGGGTCCTGTACTGGAATTCAAGAAGAACGAACGATTCAAACCTGAAGACTCGAGAGGTGAACTAATCAATTCTCTTTCCGGCTCAGACCTCATTGGTTTAGCTTACGACGCTGTCACGTGATGAACGAAGGAGTCAAACCC